>NW_027397117.1:175171-230292 GCF_003265705.2 Callorhinus ursinus
TAAAGCTGGCCGTAGTTGTCCTTGTTACTCTTTCTGCTCTGCTTGGGTACTGAAAGGTGTGCTGGCCTCCTTCTCCTGCCTCCACTGGTCTGCTTACCATCTGTTTGTTTGTTTAAATTCCCATTTAAAAAGTGATTTACCCACAAGCCCACCCTGTTTGTCCTCAGGTCCCAGGTCAAGTTCACGGACCTGAAATGCTCGCAAGGGGGATGGTGCCTTTGGATCCAGTGCAGGAGTCCTCGAGCTTTGACCTTCATCATGAGGCCACCCAGTCCCATTTCAAGCATTCATCTCGGAAACCTCGCCTCTTACAGTCACGCGGTAAGAAGCAGGGTTTCATGTGGGGGGAAAGCAAACTGTTTGGGATGGGGGTGCCCTCTCTATGTTGCTGAGGGCCTGTAATTTTTTAAAAAAGCATGCTTGTCTTTTTATCATTACACGTTATTGTCATTATTACTAAATATTGGGGGAAATCTAACCCACAGACCCAACCTCAGGAGTTAATGTTACTGAGAAGGTCAACGAAATGTACATCATGAACTTGGATGGACATTACATTATTCTTGGAACTGTTAGCATTTTGAATGTCCAGCAGATTTTTTTTTTTTTTTTTAACAGGAAATTGCTGGAAGAGGTAATATATTTACCAGCCTGGGTTTTGAAACACTCTGGTTAATGTCATAAATTACCTTGAAAAGGATCATTTTTTAAATTCATTTAATTTAAAATGTATAAAAATTGTCATATAACATCTTTTTCTAGCTTTCAGAAATTTCAAACAGTGGGAAAAGGATGGAAGGAAATATTTTGTTTTTGTTTGAGGAATAGGAGGGGAAATGTCATTTCAGGGTCATACATAAAAATCAGTTTAAATTTTTTTTTCCTTTGAGGGAAATATTAACAATGTGTTTATTCAATTAGGTACATAGGATATCAGTAAAAACAAGACCATATTAAAAGTCCAATTGTTCAAGAAGCATTGCTAAAGGCACGTTCCTTAACCAGTGTGTTCATTTGTGCTGACATTTAATATTAGAGCTTCAGAAAACATTATCTTCTGTGCATTCTGGAGAAATCTGTAAATTCAGTAAAATCAGTGCGTTGTGCTGACTGATCCACCACTGACCATCCAGTCCCAGTCATGTCCTGTGTACAGGGCTTGCGAGGTCTCTCCACACTCCACGGGGGAAATCAACATGGAAGAGAATATTTGTAGTTTTCAGTGCTCGATTAGCACTCCCTGGCACCAGAATAGCAGGTTTAGAGCCCCTGGCACATACAGTTGATACTTAGTAAATAGTTCTCCAGGTAATTCAGCCATATGCAGTTATCCTTAATTCCCTCCCAGCACTACTCCTCTTCCAGAGTCTTTCCTAATTCTCGGAAGGTTAAGATGCTAAATACTCGGTCTTTCTGCACATTTTGCTTTAGCTTGTTTTATAACTATACGGTCTGAAATAGTTACAAGGTTTAGTAATTCCGTTTCCAATTCATTTCTCTTATGTCTTTGCAGCTCAGTAAGATTCTCTGTCCAGTAACGTTAGCAAATCTAATACTACTTGGCAAGGGAAGATTTTAATTTTGTGGTTTAAAAATTTGTATAGTTGTTGTTACACACTGCAGTTTGTGTGATCGTCTGATAGACTGTCTTGTGTTAGATCAGTGTCGACCCACGCTTCTGCGTACTGGTGTCTCATCGACATTTGAACCATGCATACGTTTAATCAAAAAACTGTGGCTAAGTGAGGGAGAAAAGTAGGAGGACCAAAAATGGCCAGAAGAGACCACCTTTGTGCCCTGTGTTTCAAGATAATACTACTAAAGATTGTTAATGCTCGTGTCATATTTTCTGCAACTGAATGAGATTATGATGCTCTGGTACTGTTCCTTGGACTGGAGAAAATTAAATTGTGAGCCCAACTTGAATCATGAACTGGAAGTTACTCACTTCTGTAGGTAAGGAAGAGTAGGAATCCAGGCTGTAATTCTGGCTCTACCATTCTTAGCCGTGTGACATTAGGCAAGTCATTTACTTTCTCGGTGTTTGTTTTCCCCCTCTTTAAACTAAAGGGATTGGACCAGGTGATTTTAAGGATCCTTTTGTGACTTGGAAAAGCAGAGGTCATATTTTTTCTTCGTTCGAGTCTCTGTAGTTGAACACTGAACATCAAACATGCCTGGGCAGGAAAGAGAGTGCCCCGGGCCCTTCTTGGAGGGGAGGCCCAGAGCAGAGCTGGTTTTACTCACAGCTCCTTTCTCCTCCCTCAGCTCTCCCTGCCACCCATGTTCCTGCCCCTCATCACGAGGGGAGTCCCAGAGACCAGGCGATGGCATCTGCACTATTCACGGCAGATTCCCAGGTGAGCAGTGGGCCCCTCTGCCTTCCTGAGACCCTCATGTCTGCCTCTCTTCCTGGAGCTTTTTTAGCTCTCTCCAGCCCGGACACAATCTTGATGCCCCTTCCCACAGACTAGCCCCACTCCCACCCTCCCATCCACCAGAGCCTGGCATGATCCCCTTTTCTTTCCCAGCATCCTGCAGGCTTGCAGTCAACTCTGTCCCTGACTCCAAGTTTGGGTGATGGGATTGTCCCTGAGCTGTGGGAGAACTGAGTGTGGGGATCTCATATTATTTCAGGCAATGGTGAAGATCGAGGACATGGCCGTGTCCCTCATCCTGGAGGAATGGGGATGTCAGAACCTGGCTCGGAGGAATCTCAATAGGGACAACAGGCAGGAGAATTATGGGAACGTGTTTTCCCAGGGTAAGACTGATGCAGGATCATTGTCTAAGATTGTTTTGTGTCTTTTTTTTGTTAGTTGTGGGATCTCTGACGTGTTCAGTTGAGAGTTGACAAGGATTGAGAGACTGCTGAGCCCCTTTTCTTCAGGCCAGATAGAGAAGGAGCACGTTTGTGTTCATTTAAACCCCAAAGCCTGATACCGTGATTCCCTGATTCCAAGTGGATTTTTTTACTTTTAGGTAGTTTTTGCTGTTTGAAATCAGAAATACTCTTACGTTCTGAGTTCTCACCTCTGCGACCACTCTGATAGCTAGGATTTGTCTCCAGTCCCCATCGGTTGTAATGTAGGTGCCTCTGTCGAGGGGATAGAATCTCTATTTCCTATTATAGAGGTCCAAGTGAGACCTAATCATCATCAGTCTAATCCTAACCTAGGACCACATTCCTGGACTTAACAGGCATCCTTCCATGGGCTTGCTTTCTTGTTCCATCCAGTGAGCGCTGCTGCACAACAGCTTTGTGTAATTACTCATGACTTGTGCCTGTGACCTCCCTTACGATCAGGACTCCCCATTTCCAAACCTAACGGTGATCTTGTACAGACAGTTCTGCTCCCGGACACGTAGTAAGAACAAAAACAAGTTCTCAGAGGTATCAACCAGATAAGACAAGCTGACCCAGTTGACAAACATTCCTATTTGTCCCCTTCCCTCACTCCCTGGAAGACAGTACTGCAAAGCAGCTCTCTAATAAGGTGTGTCGTGGGACATCCACAGAGAGACTTCTGCCTGCAAGGACAGAGGGAGGGTGAGTGAAGGGGACTGAAGACACAGTGTTACTAAAGAAGCCTCAGGTTTTGTTTTGAACCATAGACCTAACCAGGTGGTAGTTTCTTGGTACTTGCTCTTTGGACCAGATTCTGAAAACTAAGCCCAAGAACTGATCTGTGTTTCTTAGCTGGGTATTATCTACCCCATGATAACTTCAAAAAGCAAACAGTAGTTGGAGGCAGTCTGGGAATTATCCCAATAAGCAAGGACCTTGGCTTGGAATTCAAAAGAAGTGGACCGATTTCCTCTTCTTACGGTTGGTTTGGTATCTACGGCGATTTCATCACTAAAGTCAGGGCTTGGATACTATTTAGCTTTCCATGGTTTCATCCGGGGGCCTCTTTGGGATAGTGCAGACCCACTTGGAAAGGGCTCTGAAAGCCAACTAAATAAAGAAGAGTTGCGATAGCTTGGGTTTTTTCCTAGATAAATCTAGACAACTATAAAACGTGCATGTTCATTGAACAGTTTTCACTCTCAATTTAAAAATAATGACACACAGAATCTAGCAGACTACAATAAAGATGTATTCCAATGTTTTAATGTGCTGGTTGCCAAAAGACAGGATCAATTTCGCGTTTGTGAGATTTTGGTTTTTTACATCATCTCCTTCAGGGGCCATATCCAGCATTGTTCTCAGTTTCTTTTCTGTTCTCAGGTACTCTCAGGGGTCTGTCAGTGAAGGTTTTAGTCACGTTTACTAATGCCCCAATCAACTTCCTCACTCGCCACTCTGATAATTGAGCACTGTCAGCTCTGCTGCTCTCGCTGGAGGAGAGAGACTCCTGTGTCTGAAGATCCAAGTGACCTGCCAAGTCGAGAGCTCCTGTGTTGTCCACTAACCGTGGCCTTGTTAAAAATCTCCCAGAATTGGAGTATTCACTTTTCTTTTATTAACCATGTATATGCCTTCTTTTGTGGGCTGGTACCCCTTACCATTTCTAGGAGGGCCTGTCCATTCTCTTTGTTCAAACTCATACTTAATATTAGAAACGGAACATGATTTTTTTTAACATATATTCCTTCATATTAATAATTGGGTGACCAAATCCTAGAACTGTGAATTGTGACCTCTTACGTTCCTTCTTTCCTCCTCCCTTCCTTCCCTAACTCGTTCTGCTCCCCCTGCTCTTCACTCCCCCACCCCCATGTGCGCCGCTCCCATCCTCTCCCTGCGCTCCCTCTGCTCTCCTCCCACTTAGCCCGCCCTCTCCTTCCCCAACTCTACTCCATGTTGTCCCGATTCTTTCCCCCTGCTTTTCTTCTATTTTATCCCCGATTAATACTGTGAGGTCATTTTGCAGGCATGTAGAAGCTTCCAGGAGAACAGTGTCAGTTGATTAACCCACATATTCAAAAGAAAATGGTGCCATTTGTATTTTCTATTGTGTCAGGTTGTGAAAACAGGAATGAGAATGAGGAGTCAACCTCAAAGGCTGAAATCGCAGAAGACTCAGCGTCACGGGGGGAGACAACAGGAAGATTCCAGAAAGATTTTGGAGAAAAACGTGAACAGCAGGGCAGAACAGTAGAAAGGCAGCAGAGAAACCCTGAGGAAAAAACTGGAAGAGAAAAAAGAGATTCGGGGCCAGCTACAGTCAAGGAAAAAAAACCCACCGCGGGAGAGAGAGGTCCAAGGGAGAAGGGTAAAGGTTTGGGAAGAAGCTTCAGTCTGAGTTCAAACTTTAACGCCCCTGAAGAAGCTCCAACGGGAGCAAAGTCCCACAGATGTGATGAATGTGGGAAATGCTTCACGAGGAGTTCAAGCCTTATTCGCCATAAAATAATCCACACTGGAGAGAAGCCCTATGAATGTAGTGAGTGTGGGAAAGCCTTCAGTCTTAACTCAAACCTGGTCCTGCATCAGAGAATCCACACAGGAGAGAAACCTCATGAATGTAACGAGTGTGGCAAAGCCTTCAGTCACAGTTCGAATCTCATTCTCCATCAGCGGATCCACTCTGGAGAGAAACCCTATGAATGTAACGAGTGTGGGAAGGCCTTCAGCCAGAGCTCAGACCTTACTAAACATCAGAGGATCCACACGGGGGAGAAACCCTATGAATGTAGTGA
The DNA here is from genome assembly GCF_003265705.2 of Callorhinus ursinus. Classification (NCBI taxonomy): domain Eukaryota; kingdom Metazoa; phylum Chordata; class Mammalia; order Carnivora; family Otariidae; genus Callorhinus; species Callorhinus ursinus. Next base: position 180,818 of record NW_027397117.1, read on the forward strand.
ATGCGGAAAAGCTTTCAACCGAAACTCATACCTTATTTTGCATCGGAGGATTCACACCCGAGAAAAGCCCTATAAGTGCACTAAGTGCGGCAAGGCTTTCACCCGGAGCTCGACCCTCACTCTGCATCACAGGATCCACACCAGAGAGCGAGCCTCCGAGTACAGCCCCGCCTCCCTCGATGCCTTTGGCGCATTCCTGAAAAGTTGTGTGTAAAGCGAGAATTCGTCAACAAGCCATTTCCCCCTTTTGTTTCCAAAATTACTTCAGAGATGTGTGCCCACAGAGGGGAAAAAAAGAGGGCCTCAACGGATTAAAAGGAAAAAAAATCACACTTCAGGATCCTTGTAGTTCCATCAGCAGTGTTCCGCCTTTGCATCATCTCTGGGCATGTAATCCTTCCATACGGCCCCTGCAGGGAAAAGCTCGTCCTATGGAGAATCCACACGGTATTTCCGTACAAGATCAAAGCACACATACAGTCAAATGTCAAGCTTTTCAGTAACGAGGATACCTTTAAGGCGCTCTCGGACTCAGCAACCACAACATAGAATTGAAAGATCAAGATTGGCTCCGTGAAGGCGATACTGGGGTTTTAGCTGCTTGCCGCAAACAAGCCCTACTTGGCCAACATCTTGCTCTACCTTATTTCTCAAAAACAAGGAACCGTTAAAACAAACTGCATTGGGACATGCTGCTCAAACTAGTTATATATACGATAAGTTATATACGATCACTGGTAGCCTGCCAAAGCTATAGAAATCTAGGACTGTGCTGATCAGTATCAAACCAAAGATTTCTAGCTCTTCCTGAAAGAGGGTATGTGCACCAGTCTACAGTTCCAAAGGATTGCAACAAATGTAGATGGTTCTATCCTCATCGCTGAGATAAATTCTACTGAAATGGCAACAATGATTCAAAACCCTTCTCTCCCTTCTCGAAATCCCGAAAGCACTATCGCACTCCAAAATGCATTTCTCCACAAGTTAGCACTTAATTGATTGTAGACTGTCTTTTAATCCTCCGTCGTTTCGTGTATGAAAGTTTTCGTCATGCCCCCTCCCCAAAGAGATGCTTCGATCATCAAGGGATCGCTCTGTATCCCGATAGCACTGGACACAGTGCTGAACACAGAAGAGGTACTGTTATTCCTGACTTCTACCAGGACTTCTTCGCTTACGGTGAAGTCCGTGTGAATCAGGAGTACCTGAAGTAGGGTAGCCTGGCCCAGCTTTGGGAGAGGACCTCCGGAGTCCGAGCATGCTACAGCTCCAGGGTCTGACGCTCCTTTTATCCTGAATATGAAAGAAAGCCGCTGGGTAGCTGCCTGCATAAACTCTTCCAAAACACAGATCTGTGAGTAAATAAATAACCACAGAATGTCAGAAATGACTCCGTCGTCATCATCTTCAGAAAAATAGGAACTTCTACTAAGGCCATGTCCTCACATCTTTCTGGGGCAAAAGATCTTAGCCAGAATTCTCTTCAGTCAGCTGATGAACAGCATGATCATTTAGGCACTTTCTCAGTCATTTGTGACTAAATAATACACTGCAGAAGACATGGTTTTTGTTGCTTTTCAGAACAAGGAAAGGTGTAGAGTGCATTTTCCCCCCACACTTTCCAGAATGTTTGCAAAGGCATTTGATACCATCAGTTGGCAGTTCCCCAATGTGTGTGTTGCTCTGAGAAGTTCATCGACAAGCTGAGATGTGGTTGGTTTTATTCATAGTTGAACTGCACAGAGTCTTTTCTGTTTCTCGTCCCTGAAGACTGAGGGGAGGCTAGGAAACTGGTCTTTTCCGTCGTCTGTGCAGGAGGAAGCAATTGGCTGCCTAGAAGCTAGTGACAGATGGTTTTCAGATACACACGCGGGAGAGCCAGGTATCCTGGGCATCATAGGCAGTCCTCAGGGACTCGGGGAGAAAGGTCTCTGCTCGTGAGAGTGTGCAAATGATGGTGGACAGCCCTGCAGAAACTTAGAAACAGACTAAGAGCAGACCTGAAGACTCTCTGCCTAATGGGAGAACCCCACATAGAGTTTGAGTTTTTCCCTCAAGAAACGACTAAAACTGTCGTCCTTCACCAGTTCGCTGACCGACAACGCAAGCCCACCAGACGCCCTGGCTTAATGGGGAACCAGTGAGGTGGGGGCAGCTGTGGCCTCAGCTCCAGACCAAACTAAAATTCTGCGCAGCAGTGATTCTTTGGCCTCTCTTCATAACTGGGACCGACCACCTGGAGCTTCTAAGCAGTTCCATCAGTGTCGCCTGCAGAAACTTCAAGGAAGTCCACTGGTGACCAGGAGAATTCCATCCATCCAGTTTAAGAACGACGAGATGGTCCAGAAGAGTATACCTAATGGCTTTTTATAGTAAATGAAGGCGGAAGAAGTGCTTTTAAGGTTTTCTTCAAAAAGTGAGCCACAGTGGAGGCTTCACACAAACCTGCTGACGCTCGTCAGCAGAGACTTGCCCCCAGGAAGCCCTGAGAGCACCGAGGTGCTTCAGCCTGGGCACCAATCAAAGCGCCGACTGTTCTGGAGAGGCAGTGAACTTTGGTTGGTTCCACATGGGCCTTTCTTTGGCCGCAACTACATGCTGCCATCACACAGTCATTGTTTGTGTTTTGAAAGATCAGAGCAACCTGCGCCTCGCGTTTCTGTCCTATGCCAACCATTGGGTGGTCACCATGGTTGCCTTGGGTCTTCGGCAGATGCACTCCTTCAAGCAGCCATTTGAAAACGCTGTTTTCTGAAGAAGCCAGGCTTGGGCTGTTTATTAAAACCATTCACGTCACGTCCATTTATCAGCTGCCCAACGCGAAGTGTAACTGGGTCATGGTCAGAAGGGCTTACCACAGCTCATTAGTGTCGGGACATTCAGAAGTTCTTGACTGGCTTGAAGTACTCCGTAGTTAACCATTAGCATGCTAGTTGACCTAATGGAAGTTTTTGAAGGGTTTTTAAGAAAATACCTTATTTTAAATAAACCTGCCAGGAAGAGAAGTGAAATCCTTCAGGTTGTGGGGAATCTGTTTCTGCTCCAGCCTGGCAGACAAAGCTACAGCCTGAGAATATAGATCTCAGAATATGAGGCATCTTGATAGGTTAAGACACTTAGTATTTTATTCAAGGCATAAAAGTGAGACTGTGCTAACTTTGTACAGAGAGTTTGCCGTGTTTGACGTGTGTGACCATTGACATCTCACATACATCAGAGAATTCATTCCAGAAGGGAACCTCATGAATGCGATACGTATGGCAAAGCCTTCCATCCTGTCTCAGCCCTTAGCATCAGAAAGCTTACACTGTAAATAAACTTTATTAATATTGTATGTGAGGAAAACTTTCATGTATACCACTCATTGCTTTGGACAGAAAATGAACCTGTCAGTATGTTCCAATCATGTAATGAATTTCAGAAACACTGCAGAGGAAGCTCGATCTTAATTCCAGAGGATCCACAGAAGAAAAAAAAAATGTGGGGAAATGCTAAAAAGAAGGCAAAAACTGTTCATGCTGGGTACTTCTATATATATTTTGTATGACCACAGTGTCAGTGTCCATGTTTTGTACCTCTGACCCGGTTCTATTCTGTATTCCCTGTAAACAGATAATGTACTTTATTTTAATCTATTTGACAGAACACGTCACTCCAAAAGAGCAAAGTTTTGGAGTGAGTAGTGAAGGAGGTAATGTGGGTATAGACAAAAAGTCAGTTTACAGACCTGAGGAGGGGGGAAATGAGAGAAAACCTTCATAGTTTAGTGCTTACCAAATCAGGAGAGGAGATTCAGAGATTCCTTAGGAGAGACAGGTTAATAGGGCTCTAGAATGGAACGGTTCCTAGAAACATCTGCAACTTCCTGGGCGTTTTCTCTTCAAAGCCAGGAAGTGGACCCCTTAACTTCCAGCTCACCATTCCAGGCAAAGAGAATGGATTCTCTGAGCTTGCGTGGCGGGGGGCGGGGGGGCTTCTCCGTGAATTGAGAGCGGGGAGTGCCCTGGGAAGGCCAGTGGGACCACTTAACCTGACCAGATTGTAGAAACCATAGTCCTGCTTCCCCCACTAACTAATCTTCATGCTTAGGAAATTTGGGATAGCAAAGCACCAATATGGGCCCTTTCCTGGAAAATAGGCACAGATGCATCCAGTTCCTGGCATGGCAGGAAGTTTTTCTGACAAGGCTGGAGAAGCATTTTGCAGTATTCCCTTTGGCTGTACTCTTGTGTACCTTCCCTGCCCCCCACTCACTTCCCCGGATTGTTCCTTCCCCATGACTGTTGGAAGGCTTGTGAAGATTTGTAGCTGTGAAGGAATTTTTTCCTCCCTTTTACCCTAGAGTTGATCACCTTTTATTCCAGGGTTTGGTCACCCTGAAGTCCTCATCAGAAGCTAGCTAACCAGGATCATCCTACCATCCTCATGGAAGATTGGTTACGTGAATTGGAGTAACAGTATTAAAACGTAGTCAAACGGTGACAGCAATACTTGCCAGAGGAGCCATATTTTTGTGTGTCCCACTCTGAGCAACTTCTCAGAAATATTTATGAGGGGACTGGGTTCCCCATTTGGGAAACCATGAAGGTCTGCAGGTTGCAAAGTGAAATGTAGAATCAGAGAAGAGGAAATTAAGTGGTATAAATAGATCTTTTCATAGAAGTTAGAGTAGATTTTTATTTCAACTACTACTGGAGAATTCAATAAAAAGCATTATTTGAAAAGTTTTCCTAACATAGGTTTAGGTTTTGTTTTTAGAATGGACACACTACTGTACATTTAAAAGCAGTTACTTATTTTGCTACTCAAATTAATTTTTTATTCTATCTGAAGATGAAATTATGTTTTACTTTTCAAAGCTTTGTAAAGCAAACTTGAAGTTATAGGGAGGCTAAGCCATCTCCAATTCTGCAGGTCACACAAAAATTGGAGAAACACTTTGGACATCTCATCTGACAGAATGTCTTAACATGAGAACATAGTTTTCATATTGTCCGGTTCTGTTTAACAGTGGATACCACAAACCTCATGTTTTTCTCTTTATCCTAAAACAGTGGAAGGTAAGGAGAGGCATTAGGTTGATTTCTTAAATAATGTTATTTTAACAGTAAGAAGGAAAAAAAAAAGTCTTTTAAGATTTCTCCCCTCCATTTACTTAAAGAATCATGGCTCATTTAAGAGTTACACAGTAGTCAGCAAAGCTAATTGGTCTTAAAGTCAAACTTTCTCCCTTCCACAAGCACTCATTAAGCCGTGAGGCTAAGTGTTTTAAGATACTAAGAAAAAAAAATGAGACCTGTGAGTGAAAGGTGGCATTAAAACTCGGATTTCATTCCAGTTTCAGATTTGGGTTTTAAGTTCCTTGGGTCCAGGGAAGGGACTAGGCAGCTGCAGTCGCCCCAACTCAGGGGTGTTGGACAGTGCTCGCTTGCCTTCCCCCTCACCTCAACCTCTGAACAGTTTAGGTAAGGTTTCTTTCTGCCCTAGCAAGGACAAAGCATGTTAGGCTTAGAGCTGCTTCTGCTAGTAGCAGGGGTTCTTCCGTGAGAACAAATAGATAGGGGGGTGGGCAACAGACGGTGATTGTGCAGGAAAATCTTGGTCTAAAATTAATATGAGTTTAAGGTTAAAGGGGGGGCGTTGTAAGCAAAATCAGCGATTATTTTAAAATGAACATAGGTATTTTTATTAACTTGTAGTTAAATATAGAGTATTACAACCAGGTCAACATCATAAGCCTAAATCTATATAGAGAGCTAACTCAGGCATTGTCTTGTTTATCTGTAGACTGGATAAGACAAACCTTTCCTGTTTTGTCAGTCCCTAGTTTCTTAGTTTAGAATAAATTAGACCAAAAGAAGAAACTTGTCTTTGTATACCCGCAGAATTAAGTTATTGCTGTTGAAACCTGGCCTTTCATTTCACTAGTCTTAGAAGAGTCCAGATGCTTGGTAGATGTTCAGTAAGTGATTTTTAAATTGAATTTGTTCATTTAGAATCCTCATTAACCTTTCTAGGAAGGCTTCTTTGAATAAATAATGGAATCTTAGAGGAAAAGTGGTTTGTTTTTTAAAAAGCTAGGGAACTCCTCTATTGGAAATAATTTGAAAACTTGATGGAGGACTAAAGTTTCCATCATGAGAAATGGCGGCAAAGTACCACTGAATGCATTTATAGTCAGTGGTCCATTTTAGGAGGCCGGTGGTATCTGACAAATGTTAGAGCAGATGGGGAAGGAAATTATGGGGAATTGTAATAAATAATCTCTTTATGTCGTTTCTCTTCTGGGTCATGGTAAAACAATAAATTATCACCTCTAGGTCGCAAGGTTGGCGTTTGTTTTTTCTTACTCTTGGTTGCATAAATGCACACATTTCAGATGAGGCAAAACATAATTCCAAAGGTAAAAACTGGAACTGCAACCCGCAGGCCCTCCTCGCACAGATGAACGTGTCCTTCACAGGAGCTTCGAATTCTAGGTAGCTTTTCGGAAGGAGGGCAACCAGATAAAAAATCACGGAGTAAAGTAGCTTTCAGTGATTCCCCCAAACACGATTTTCTCAGAAGATGGAACCATTAAAGTACAACCTTTGACTGATTTATGAAGCTCAGAAAAAACTAAACATCCTAATGGTCAGCATGTGATCTGATAGTTCAGACCTTCACACTGTGACCTCTCACCCGATAACCTGGTTTTGCTATTGCATAATATAGTGAAACACACTCCATTCGATTTTTTTTTTTTACTTTGTCTCATTTAAATAATTCATTTATTCACCCTTTTTAGAGACCAGAATCAAGGCACAAAGTGCTCTACTTGCTTTGGTTTCAGGGTCCTTACGGAATACTGACTCCTGCCCTGCTTGCTTTCCAGGGCAACGGTGGAATAAGCAATTTTTTTTTTAACTTAAGTAAGTAAAAGGTGGCACATGTCGGGGGGGGAATGTATTTTTCTGCATTGATCTTCACAATGAAATCCCAGTTCAGGGGAAGTTCACCTTTTCCTTGGCCACTGGCCTGGCCTGGGCCCCCAGAGAGCAGAACCTAAAGTGAGGGCTTGTGTGCAGGTGATTATTTTAGGAAGTGATTCCAGAGAACCAAAGTGAGGGACAGGGCAGGCAGAAATGGGGAGGAATCCAATACATTCTTGAACCTGGTCACTGCTGTGGGGGATGGGCCCTGTGGCAGGTTCCAGCCCTGAGCTACTAAAATCAGCCTTGGGCACGGAGAGGACTAGAACCCTAGCCCAGGGGCGCCTGGGTGGCTCAGTTGGTTAAGCGACTGCCTTTGGCTCAGGTCATGATCCTGGAGTCCCGGGATCGAGTCCCACATCGGGCTCCCTGCTCAGCAGGGAGTCTGCTTCTCCCTCTGACCCTCTTCCCTCTCATGCTCTCTATCTCCCATTCTCTCTCTCTCAAATAAATAAATAAAATTAAAAAAAAAAACAAAAACCCTAGCCCAAAGGCACACAACAGTCAAGGGTCAGGGTTCCTTCCAGGAGCTTCCCTCCTCAACTTTTTACTCTGCAGTCCCCATCAAACCTGGTGGCTGCCTCCCCTGCCTCCATTCCTGAGCCTTTGTCACAGCAGCCCGAGGGAAACATGCAGACGTGCCCACCTGTCTTCTACCCTTACCCTGCTGGATAATCCTATTCGCTGCCATAGTCTTAGGTTCCCGGTGCAGGTGTCTCCTGCTCTCCAAACCCCCATGCTGGTCACGGCTTCACGTCACTCTCAGCAGATGCCCTTCAGTGTTCCTTCCCAGGGGCCTGAGGCCACTGGGACATGCTGCACTGTCTGGTCCTTCCTGCTCCCTGGAGCCCCTGGCCTTGCTCTCTGGTGCCTCCATACTCCTCACGCCGCAGCACCTGTTCTGCGTTTAAATAAGCATCCACCTGTAGCTTTAAGGAGCAAGACAATCTTTTGTCTGACTTCATCCTCTCCTTTTGGCTACCACATTCCTCTACCAAGTGGACCATGACCACTTCTCATCTCTGCTGCCGATCTCCCTCTTAAAGCTCCTGGAATTCAGCTCTTCCCCAACCACTTAAATCGCACCACAAAAGATCACTGGTGTTCTTAACAGCATTTTCTCTCATCTTCGTTCTCCTTTTTCTAGAATGGCCATTTCCTTGAAACTCTTGTCAGTGGCTTGTATTAGGCTGACCTTCAGCCCCTCTCTCTCCTTCACTCAGGAATAATAACCATGAATTTTCTCTAATCCACACGTCAGCTTTGCAAAGACAGTTGCCTGGTTTTACAAGTGCAGAAACAGGCCCAGGAAGTGAAGTGGCTCACCAAATAAATGGCAGAGCTGGATTTTATTGTTTGTTTTAAGTTTACTTACTCATTTTTAAGTAATCTCTACACCCAGCGCAGGGCTTGAATTCACAACCCCAAGATCAGGAGTCGCATGCTCCACTGACTGAGTCAGCCAGGCGCCCCCAGAGCTGGATTTTCTTTCTTTCTTTTTTTTTTTTTTAAGATTTTATTTATTTGACAGAGACACAGTGAGAGAGGGAACACAAGCAGGGGGAGTGGGAGAGGGAGAAGCAGACTTCCTGCTGAGCAGGGAGCCCGATGCGGGGTTCGATCCCAGGACCCTGGGATCGTGCCCTGAGCCGAAGGCAGACGCTTAACCATCTGAGCCACCCAGGCGCCCCTGGATTCCGCATTTTAAAAAAAGAGGAGCAGTCCAAGTGCAGAATAACAAAAGCAAAACCACCTCATATGTCCAGTAAAGGGTTCTCCTTGATGAGGAGAAAACTCACTGGGAACTTGGTCTCTGCCCTCAAATATCTAAAGAGGGATGCGAGAGGGATTCAATTTGTTCTGCATGAGTCCCAGACATAGAAACAAAAATCCTTTTCAGCAAACATTATTGTCAGACCACATACTAGGAATAAGAAAAAGAAAGCGGTACAGCAACAAGTAAGGCAGATAAGCAAATACTACCAGGACTCAGACAAATTAGAAAAAGGCACCCCTTCCTCAAGACACTTACTCGGCTGCCTTCTGTTGGCAAGTTGTGATAACCATACAATTCATTGATCACTCCCTGATAAGGTGAATGGTGTGGCCCTTGGGGTGGGGCTGGGCACCAGCTGCACAACCAGGAGTAGCCTTTGTGGAAGCCACAGGCAGAAGAAAGAACCTTGAAGAGCCAGCCAGAGCTGCATCAGTTCACTCAGGTATGGCTGGGGGACCTCAGGGGGCCTGCGCAGGAAGGGATTTTGCATGGGGGAGGGCTGGGCCAGATGCCCTTTGTGATCTTCTATTCTGAGAGTACGCAAATTTTTCCGGGTTCTTCCAGAAACCAGAGGAACAACTTGTAACCTGCTCTTGTAAAAGTCTTGGCAGGAAACTACCCTCTCTCTTTTTTTTTAAGATTGATTTATTTGAGAGTGCACACGCTCATGGTGGGGGAGGGGCAGAGGGAATGTGATAGAGAATCTCAAGCCAATGCTTGCTGAGCATGACCCCAACTAAGGGCTCGAGGTGGGGCTCAATCTCACCACCCTGAGATCATGACGTGAGCTGAAGCCAAGAGTCAGATGCTTAACCAACCAAGCCCCCCAGGCGCCCCTACCCTCTCTTAATAAGGAGAAGGCAGGTGGCTCTCTCCAGAAAGGGCAGAATTGGGAAAAGGGATCTGTGATAGGTGGAGCCACATCTATCCCTGGGGAAGGAGGCATGGCAGGGCGGCCGGGGGGGGGGGGGTAACATTAAACCAGAGAGGAGATCAGAAATAATATTGTAGCAAAGAATGTTGAAGATTACAAATCTCTTACTGTTGGTATAGTCAGTTACAGAGCTAGTTCACTTTCATGTGATCCAAATGCTTTAAAGTTGTCAGAGAAGGTGGGGCGCCTGGCTGGCTCAGTTAGTAGAGCATGCAACTCTTGATCTCAGGGTTGTGAGTTTGAGCAACACACTGGGTATAGAGATTTCTTAACGTTGTCAGAAAAGGTAATGTTTTGCCCATTTTCCAGATAATCAAGTTGCAGATCTAAACTCCTAAGGCTTATTAGCCACAGGGCTCCAGCTGTAAGCTACGGGTTGTCTAACTACATCACTCTGCTTGTATTCTCTTTTCCTTTCATTTTCTTTCTTTTTTTCTTTCTTTTTTTACTATTTTATTTTTTTAAGTAATCTCTACACCCAACGTGGGGCTCGAACTCAAAACCCCGAGATCAGGCATTGCATGCTCTTCCGACTGAGCCAGCCAGGCGCCCCTGCTTTCATTTTCTTTAGCTGAATGAATGTCTTTGCAGCTCCCCAACATGCTATATACATGCGGACTCCTGGGAAATAAAAAGGCAAGTTTTCACAGCTGTATTGGGTGAGAAGTTTGCCCAGCCCTGTTCTAGGAGAAATCAAGGTATGATCACCCTCTACTGGCCAAGCATAGTGACAGCAACAAAAATCAGCAAGGCAAGAATGAACTCGCAAGGTCTTGAAAGCCACCATTTGAGGGAGAAACGTGACCACCATGCTGTTGGAAGGGGAAGGAGGAAGCCAGAGCCTACAGTAACCACTGGTAGCTTTTCCCTTCCAGATTTCTGCCACAAAGGAGAGCTTTTTCTCTTTTAAGACAAAAGACAACTGAGCAGCGTAGAGAAAGAGAGATGGGAGAGTGTGGAGGTCATTTAGGAACTGTGGACCCTCCAAGGGCCCTCAGTCAGTCCAAACATTTCACAGTCCAAGATTCAGTGTATGTGCCGCCGAAGCGAGCACTTACAGTCCAAGATTCAGAAGCAACCTTCAGATAAGATCATGGAACTGTGTAGGGAATCGCTGGGACATGACAGTGTTCAAATATTTTGAAGAGCTGACAAGAACAACGACTGCATTTTGTGAGAGAAAAGGCCTGATCAAGACCAGTGTCAATGAGTTGAAATTGTAGGAATGCAGATTTTGGCTTTAATTTGTGGGGTTTTTTTTTTTTAAGATTTATTTATTTTAGGGCGCCTGGGTGGCTCAGATGGTTAAGCATCTGCCTTCGGCTCAGGTCATGATCCCAGAGTTTTGGGATCGAGTCCCGCATTGGGCTCACTGCTCCTTGGGAGCCTGCTTCTCCCTCTGCCTCTCTCTCTAAAAAAAGATTTATTTATTTTAGAGAGAGAGCCAGTGAGCAAGGGGAGGGGCAGAGGAAGAGAGAGAAACTTTACAGTAGACTCTGTGCTGAGCACGGAGCCTGCACAGGGCGGGTTTCACAACCCTGAAATCATGACCTGAGACGAAACCAAGAGTCGGACTCTTAACTGACTGCACCACCCAGGGTCCCTGTTACTTTTTATTTTTAAGTAATCTCTACACCCAACATGGGGCTCGAACCTACAACTCTGAGATCAAGAGTTGCATGCTCCTCCCACTGAGCCAGCCAGGTGCCCCAGATTTTTGCTTTAATTTATTTTTTTAAAAAGATTTTATTTATTCATGAGAGACAGAGAGAGAGAGAGGCAAAGGGAGAAGCAGGCTCCCAAGGAGCGGGGATCCCGATGCGGGACTCGATCCCAGGACCCTGGGATCATCACCTGAGGGGAAGGCAGACGCTTAACCATCTGAGCCACCCAGGCGCCCTTTTGCTTTAATTTAAAAAACTTTCAGCAATGAGAACTCTCTGAAAGGAGGGAACTGTTCTCTAAATTAGTAAGCTCCCTGCCATGTAAATGGTTAGAAGCGGAGGGCTGTCATAGAAGGAATGTTTGCATGTTACAAGAGGTTAGACTGTGGTCACCCAAGATGACACATTCAGGCACTGTTTACCGGTCTCCGCTCTATTCGCATTGACCACATCTGCAATTATTTGTTTATATAACTGCCAAGAACTGTGTGTATTTTTCATTTTTTCCTTGTGCTTTTATTTATTTTGAGAGAGTGCGAGCGGGGTGGGGGGGCAGAGGGAGAGGGAGAGAGAATCATTTTTTTTTTAAGATTTTATTTATTTTTTTAAAGATTTTTTTATTTATTTGAGAGAGAGAGAATGAGAGATAGAGAGCATGAGAGGGAAGAGGGTCAGAGGGAGAAGCAGACTCCCCGCTGAGCAGGGAGCCCGACGCGGGACTCGATCCCGGGACTCCAGGATCATGACCTGAGCCGAAGGCAGTCCCTTAACCAACTGAGCCACCCAGGGGTCCCAAGATTTTATTTATTTATTCATGAGAGAGAGAGAGAAGCAGAGGGAGAAGCGGGCTCCCCGCTTGGGACTCGATCCCACGACCCTGGGATCATGACCTGAGCCAAAGGCAGACACTTAACCATCTGAGCCACCCAGGCGCCCGGGAGAGAGAGAATCTTAAGCATTCTCCACGCTCAGCATGGAGCCTGACGCCGGGCTCCACCTCACCATCCTGAGATCATGACCTAAGCTGAAATCAAGATTTGGATGCTCAACCGACTGAGCCACCCAGGCTCCCCCTTTCCTTGTGCTTTTTTTTTTTTTTTAAGATTTATTTATTTATTTATTTGACAGAGAGAGACACAGCAAAAGAGGGAACAGAAGCAGCGGGAGTGGGAGTGGGAGAAGCAGGCTTCCCGCTGAGCAGGGAGCCAGATGCAGGGCTCAATCCCAGGACTCCGGGATCCTGACCTGAGCTGAAGGCAGACACTTAACGACTGAGCCACCCAGGCGCCCCTTTCCTAGTGCTTTTAACACAATGCCTGACACGCTTTTTTTTTTTTTTAAGATTTTATTTATTTATTTGACACAGAGAGAGAGCACAAGCAGGGGGAGAGGGAGAGGGAGAAGCAGGCTCCCCCCTGAGCTGGGAGCCCAATGCGGGACTCAATCCCAGGACCCCGGGATCATGACCTGAGCCAAATGCAGACGTTTAACCGACTGAGCCACCCAGGTGCCCCAATGCCTGACACATTCTTGGTGTTTGTTGAATGAATTCACTGGAAGAAGTATGAGGTTCTTGGAAATCAAAACTGCTCTGAAGAGGAAATGCAGGTGACACATCACAGTGAGCCACCAGGCACGGTAGCTAACTTTTCCTTTGCTCTCTTATGGTTGTGCCATGTGGTCATAGTTATATTAATGGAAGAAAATAATAACTCATCCTAAGTTAACTTGCTGTAATATAGGATGATTTGGATGGATAGCATATTGATCTTCGTAATGCTATTTTTAAAAATCTGTTGAGATATAGTAAGGACACAGGATGGAATTAGAGAATCTTGATCTACTCTCAGATCCGCTACTAACTAGCTCACTAGTGTGCCTTGGATCTGACTTCCCCGGGCATCGGTTGCTTCATCTGAAAACAAGAGCTTAACCAGATCATCCTTAAGGTTTATTTTGGCATTAATATTTTCGAACTCTGGGCTCCTTTGCTTTTAAGATTTTTTAAATTAATTAATTTATTTGAGAGAGAGCGTGAGTGAGTGCACAAGCAGGGGGAAGGGCAGAGGGAAAAGGAGAGAGAGAATCACAAGCAGACTCCCAGCTGAGTGCAGAGCCCGACACAGGGCTCAATTGCACGACCCTGAGCACGACCCTGAGATCATGACCTGAGCCGAAATCAAGAGTCGGACACTTAACCGACTGAGCCACCCAGGCACCCCTCCTTTCCTTTAGAAAGAGCAAGAAGCTTGGAGTTGGAAGGGTTTCCTTCAAGCCTCAACGTCACAGCTCACTGGTTGCATGGCTAGGCAAAGATCCAAGGCTGGGCCCTAAACATCTGCAAATTCTGCCTTGACCTCTTAAGGAAGCGAGTCATATCATGAGGAAGCCCAAGCAGCCATGGGGAGACACTCACACGGAGGAGCACTGAACCCCCAGACCCACATCCCAGCTGAGCTTCCAGTCTGTGGGCCAGCATCAACTGCCAGCCATCCCAGCTCCTTAGATGACACCACAGGAAGCAGGAGAACGCAGCCAATTCACAGATTTGTGAGATCATATGAGAAATGATGATTGTTGCATTAAGTCAGTCAGTTTTGAGGTTTTTAATGGAGCAATAAGAAGGTGAAACCAAGTACTTAACAGTACCTTGCCCATAGTAAGTGCTCTAAGTCGGTATATGGAGGGAATGAATGGTAACGGTGAAGGAGTGTTGTGAAAGGGTTGGAAGTCAAGGAAAAACTAACAGGCATATGGGGCAGGCAAGCTGTATGAAGCCCAAAAATGCGCTCTGCAGTACTGCTGTCCTCCCCATCCCCAGGGCTCTCCCACCTATCCAAGACAGCACCAGATGATACAGGGAGTGGCTATTTTGACCAACTATTTATTAGGAAGTCATTCCTTACATTGAACTTTCCTAGCATTTCCACTCCTTGGTCTTAGTTCTAAATTCTGGGGTCCTATAAAACACATTTCTTTTGGAAATGACAACTCTTTACATATTTGAAAACTATGACTACTTTGTCCCTCATTCTCCCCTCCTCTTCTCCTACCTAAAGTAAGGAAAAATTCTCCAGATTCTCTCCAGTGGAATGGTATGGTGTTCAGACCTCACACCCTCCAATTTGCTCATTTCTGGGCCACCATTGGCTTTTTGGTGCCTCTTAACAGGTGGCAGCGAGAACCCACCCATGGGGGGAATGAATGAATGAAACAAGACTGACCATGTGATGACTGTTGAAAGTGGCCAGTTGTTACATGGAGGCTCACTGTCATCCTGTCTACGTTTATCTTTGAAAATTAAAAAAAAAAAAAATGACCCGCCCCCCCAAAAAGGGGGAAATGATACCATGTTTCTATAAAGTCAGGGTGCATTTAGGCAGGGAATTTCATGCTGCTGTCCTTCAGCATGTGTGTCTTTTGAGGAGGGATCAGGCAAAAGCAAACTCAGTGGGGGCTGCAGGGGTTGGTGCAGAAAGAAACACTGAGAATCTAGTCTGACACCTGCAGCTTAGCAGAAGCAGTGGGAGAAAAAGACAGAGACTTCTTTAACAAGCCCCACAGCATCAGGGGCACCTTAGAAGGCAGCCTCTGAGATTTCTGCCCAGAATTCTGTTCCAAATTGATGCCACCGTGACTCAAGTCTGACAGTGATCACTCAATCTCTGGCTTCGTGGGCCAAACGTGGGGCTCCGTGTCCATAAACGTGGATCAAGTTCTCACGAAGTGACGGGCCCAGGTCACGGGTGAACAGGGCTCTGAAGTCCACGAGGGGACCCTCTCCCTGGACCGGGACGTCGGGGATCGGGTGGGACAACCGCCAAAGCCTTCACCTGGTTGGCACTTCCTTGGTTAAAAAAAGGGGGGGGGTAGAACTAGGTCCCTGTTCCCGTAAGTGGAGCGACTCCGCCTGTCCCCAAAGCGCCTCGACCCCCAACGAACCCGAGACACCAAGATGCAGCGACGACGTCCCCAATTCCTAGAGGGACCGCTACGGCCCAGTTAGACTCCAGCGGGGGCGGGGCTCTGACGCACTTCCGGCTGCGCCGGCCGCTGGGTACATCGAGGTGTACGGGCGCTTCGAGCGGTTTCAAAAATCTGGTGAGTCTCTTGGTTCCTGGTTCGCGTGGCGGGCGAGAGAGAGAGCCTTGGCCGAAAGGGTTCGGGGAGGGAGGAGTAGGTTGAGCAGCTGTGGCCTCTGGAGAGCCCCAGCTGACCCGCCCTGGGAGGTCTTCAGGGAGGAGCCCCGCGCTTCTACCCAGCCCCAGGTAGTGGAGGCTCTTGCTCACGGGAAAGCCTTTTCCGCCCCGCCCCGGGGGTTTCACAAATGGAACTGCCTCGTTCTCGTTCCAGAGCAGTTTTTCTGTGCTCTTCCTGAGCCGAGCCGTCAGTCGGACCGGGTTGCCTTGTCTTTTTTCCCTGGCTCTCAACAGGAAGTCCCAACTCAGGGATAATTGATGAGAACACGCCTGAGGGGTTTGGAGACATGCTGTGGGAACCGAGCCTCACTGGAAGTCCCGGGTTGCGACTGATCCAAGAGAGGGAATAGTACGGTTGAGCTTTGTTCGGATAGATAGCACACACACAACGGGCATCTGCTCGAGTTTGGAAACGCATTTTTATCTTACCATTTATAAATAGTTTGTCGAGGGAAAGGTGATCTGGTGGGTGAGGTCCTTGGAAACCTATGTTATTATTAGGAACAGTTGAAAGAGCTGTGAAGCAGGGAGGTGAGAGGCAAAAAATTTTCAGGGATTGGAAGTCTGCTACGCAGAAAATAAATACTGTACAGTAGAATTCTGTGCCTCAGTTACCAAATTTGCCTGCCTACGAGTTTTCAGGTACACAATGAGTGTGTTAAAGACGTTCTAGTATTAGTTGGTAAGTACCATTCAGTTGTTAGAATCTGTGATAATTTCATTTATTTATGCCTCATCTTGTTCCGTAACGGATTTGGGGCATTTTTATAAAAGTATACATTTTGGGAAATTGTCATAAAAGGAAAAGAAAAAAAAAAAAACCCTGGGAATAGGAACGATTCTGTTCTGGTTATAGTAGACTGTGAACTTATAAGCCTCTTGTGCTAAGCTTTCTAGGTAGCCTAAAAAAAGTAGTTCACTGTGGTTGAAGACAATGTGACTTAGTAATGAAGCCTCTTGATTTCTTTTTTTTAATTTTTTTTTTTTAAGATTTTATTTATTTAGGGGCGCCTGGGTGGCTCGGTCGTTAAGCGTCTGCCTTCGGCTCAGGTCATGATGCCAGAGTCCTGGGATCGAGCCCAGCATCGGGCTCCCTGCTCCACGGGAAGCCTGCTTCTCCCTCTCCCACTCCTCCTGCTTGTGTTCCCTCAAATACATAAATAAAAATCTTAAAAAAATAAATAATAAAAAAAGATTTGATATATGTATTTGACAGAGAGTACAAGCAGGGGGAGCTGCAGGGAGAGGGAGAGGCAGACTCCCCACTGAGCAGGGAGCCCGACGCAGGGCTCGAACCCAGGACCCCAGGACCACGACCGGAGCCGAAGGCAGACACTCAACAGGCTGAGCCACCTAGGTGCCCCAAGCCTCTTGTTTTCTATCCACATGCTTTTGATTTTATAAATACTTTACTAAGAAAACTTCAGAAGCCTGGGCGCCTGGCTAGCTCAGTAGAACATGCGACTCTTGATCTCAAGGTCATGAGTTCAAGCCCCACGTTGGGCACAGAGCTTACAATCAGTCAATCAATCAAATTAAAAAAAAAAGAAAGAAAGAAAAATTCAGAAGCCAAGACCTGGAGGGCATCCCTGAGTGAACCTTTAGGCAAACTCAGCATGACCAAATGTGAAATAACAGGCTTTCTCAGGGTAGGGGGCGGGGGAATCAAGACAGAGCATTATTGGATTTTTAAAAAATCTTTGCCAGTCTGATAGATGGAAGTGTTTCATTGTAGCTTTAATTTTCATGTCTTTTATTATAACTAAGGTTAAGTGTCTTTTTGTGTATTTATTATTAGGCTGAGATTTGAAAGACAAATAGAAATCTGCCCCGAAAATTGGGCATCAGTGGATCATAGGGAATGAGCAGGGGAGTGACGAGACAGTATGAGGAGGCAGAGGCCAGGCTGTGACTTTTGTGTGCCAAACAGAGAAATGAATAAAATTGTTGTCAACAGCTGGGTGTTATGTGCAGATTTGTATGCTAAACCTCTGCTGGTACTAGACTTATAATGTGTGAAACTTCTATTTTTCAGAGGAGGGAACTTCAGGAGCCAAGGGCAGGCTGTCCCAAGATGGGGCACTTTAGCATGAATAGTATTTTGAGTTAAAAGCAATTGAAACCCAGCAGATTCAGGAAAGGCTTTTCACCTTTCCCCTCAAGTGCCTGCCTATACCAGAAAGAGAGCTATCAAGGAGATTCTTCTTCACCTAAAAAACCTGCATAATAGGGCACCCTCTTGTTTTGCAAACATCTCCTCTCACCTTCCTGCTGATGATCTTCCTCATCTTAGTATCCTCAGACCCATCTCCTTAGCTCAGGTTGTTACATAAGCCTCCATGTTGCCAGACTGCCTTTGGAATTTCATGTCTGTGTGGCTCCCTGTACATACAAAGCTAAATTTGATTTTCTCCTGTTGAAATTTTTTTAAATAAGCTCTATGCTGAATGTGGGGCTCAAACTCACAACCGCGACATCAAGAGTCACATGCTCTTCTGACTGAGCCAGCCCGGTGCCCCCTATTTTTTTTTTAATAAAAAATAAATCAATAAACCTCTGCTGCTAGCCTTTGGGCCTTGGAGTTGGAGTTGCCAAACTGGAAAATGGCTGGTGTGATTTCAAAGGAGGACAAGATTGTCATAACGTTGTCAGCCAGTTACAGTTGTTTGATAAAAGTAGAAGTAAGCATTGTGTATGTTTGCAGTAGATCTGTTAGAAACTTTATTTCATCAGATCAGTATTCTGATAATTGTTGGATGAGAGTCAAATTAATTATTGTTCCTAGAGACAAAGCAGGCACCTTTTTAAAAAAAATAATTGTGGGGGCGCCTGGGTGGCTCAGTCCGTTGAGCGACTGCCTTCGGCTCAGGTCATGATCCTGGAGTCCGGGGATCGAGTCCCGCATCGGGCTCCCTGCTCAGCGGGGAGTCTGCTTCTCCCTCTGACCCTCCCCTCTCTCATGTGCTCTCTCTCTCTCTCATTCTTTCTCTCAAATAAATAAATAAAATCTTTAAAAAAAAAATAATTGTGGGACGCCTGGGTGGCTCAGTCGGTTAAGTGTCTGCCTTTAGCTCAGGTCATGATCCCAGGGTCCTGAGATCGAGCCCCACATCGGGCTCCCTGCTCAGCGGGAGTCTGCTTCTCCCTCTGCCCCTGCTTGTGCTCTCTCTCTAACAAATAAATAAAATCTTTAAAAAATAATTTAAAAATTAAAAAATAATCGTAAAAGAAAAACACTTCATAACTTTTTAAAAATACCTAATGAACTCTAAAAATGGTCTGCTTCAACTAAGTTTTGAAGTTAACAAAGCTGCTTTTCCACCCCACGCCCCCATGTTTTTCAATTTAAATGTTTTATTCTCTTATTATTTTTTAGAGATTTTATTTTTTAAAGATTTAGTTATTTATTTTAGAGAGAGCACACACACACGGGGAGGGGCAGAGGGAGAGGGATCACTTCTCTTGTATTTTAACAGGATCACTCTGCTGCTTGTTGGCAATAGACCGAGGGCCGAAAGAGGAGGCACTTAGGAGGCCCTTGCAGTACACTGGTCAAGAGGTGATGGGCTGGGGGGCGCCTGGGTGGCTCAGTCGTTAAGCGTCTGCCTTCGGCTCAGGTCATGATCCCAGGGTCCTGGGATCGAGCCGTGCATCGGGCTCCCTGCTCTGCGGGGAAGTCTGCTTCTCCCTCTCCCACTCCCCCTGCTTGTGTTCCCTCTCTCGCTGTGTCTCTCTGTGTTAAATAAATAAATCTTAAAAAAAAAAAAAAAAAAAGGTGATGGGCTGGGATGGCAGTGTTGGAGGAAGTGAGAATTGGTTGAATAGTGGGTCTTTTGGATGTAGGGCTCACAGGATTTGCTTATGAATTATAGGTAGAATGTGAAGGAGGAGTCTGAGATAACCAGGTTTTTTGGTCCAAGAAAACCAAATGATGGAGTGGCCGTTAACTGAGATGAATAGCTGGGGGGAGGGCAATAATGGGACTGCAGTTTTGGACATCTTAAACTTGAGGTGCCATTGGACATGCTGGTGGCGACGTCAAGTAGTAGTTGGTTGTATGAGTCTAGAGTTCAGAAGAGAGGTCCAGGCTGGAGATAAATTGGCAGTTGGGAGTATACAGATGGTAATTCAAGCCATGTGACCAGATGAAATCTCCAAGGGGAATAAATGCAGCAAGGACGAAGGAGTCCCAAGTGCCAGGCCCTCCACTCATTTGTGGTCTTGGCAAAGACATGAATTTGAATGTGGGCAGCGTCTAAGGGAAGCTTTTTCTTAAGATTTTTTTTTTTGTTTTAGAATAATCTCTACACCCAGCATGGGGCTCAAACTTAACAACGAGATCAAGAGTCACACACTCTACCAACTGAGCCGGCCAAGAGCCCCAGCTTTTAATCGTCACTGGGTACATATTTTGCAGAGGCAGTTATGTGATCTGTGGGTTTGGATATGCCCTTCTGGGAATAGATCCACAGGAATGATAGGTCACTCCCTGTTTAATGCCACCTGTGTTATATAACTCCTCATGTCTTGCTGAGTTTCCCAGGCTTGATCCCAGAAGCTGAGCAGCCCAAACAGACTACGGTGTCTTTCCTGTTGTAGGGATGCCCTTCTCTGGGTGGAGTATGAAATTTTGTAACCAGTTACAAACAAGTATTTCCGCACTGCGGAGACCTACTTCAAAGCATTTCAAATGAATGCTCCCGGCACTACTACATCTGTTATTTTGAGGTTATCTTAGCCTTGAGTGCTAATGCCTTTATTTTAGGAAACGAGATGATGTGCTCCTGTCCCAGCTCAGTTTCAAGTTATCCTGAACTTGGGCGCTCCAGCAGTATATTGGGTGTGCAGGGCAGCATGAGGGAGTGGGTGGTGCTGATTCTGGTCCACCATGTCAGGACACCTGTTGACATCTCATAGGATGCTTCAGAACTGGGGTACAGGGGCGCCTGGGTGGCTCAGTTGTTAAGCATCTGCCTTCGGCTCAGGTCATGATCCCGGGGTCCTGGGATCGGGCCCCACATTGGGCTCCCTGCTCAACGGGAAGCCTGCTTCTCCCTCTCCCACTCCCCCTGCTTGTGTTCCCTCTCTCGCTGTATCTCTCTCTGTCAAATAAATAATAAAAAAAATCTTAAAAAAAAGAATGGGGGTACAGTGGAGGGGAGTCCCAAGGACTGGCATCCCTAGAATTCTGAACTAATTAGCAGCTGGTAATTACAGCATTTCTTATAAAAGGTTACATACTGAGGTTCTAGTCCTAGAATCCCATTTCATATTTTTTTTAATTACCAGAATTGGTAGTTCATATAAAATATGTTTTTAATGCGTGTTTACGAAATGGGTGAAACTAAATAACTTAATACAAAACTTAATACAAAAGCTCTAACATGTACATTTGTGGCAGGGGGCTCTGCATGGTCTGGAATTGCTTTTTTGTTTTCTTGGGGTGGTTTTGTTTTGTTTTTGAAGGCCATGAAGTTTGGGCATTAATAGTAAAAACTGTTTTGTTTGTCTTTTAAAGATATTCTGATTTTCTGATATAAAAGTAACAATACCCACTATAGAAAATTTGGGAAATGATGGGGCGCCTGAGTGGCTCAGGCATTAAGCGTCTGCCTTCAACTCAGGTCATGATCCCAGGGTCCTGGGATCGATCCCCACATCGGGCTCCCTGCTCGGCCTGCTTCTCCCTCTCCCACTCCCCCTGCTTGTGTTCCTGTTCTTGCTGTCTCTCTGTCAAATAAATAAGTAAAATCTTTAAAAAAAAAAAATGGGAAATGAAAAAAAGAATTTTAAAAACTGAAGTTATCTACAACCCAGCAAGATCACTGTTCGTGTTTTACCCTTTTTCCTTTATGGGGCCATATGTGAGACTTGATATTCAGGTTATACAAGCCAGATCCGTGGAAAACGACGTGCGTGTGAGCCACGAGCATACTCGTTTGTATTTTCATTTTTATTTTTTTCATACTCAAGTTTTTAAATGCCTTAGATTTAGATTGTTTGTGACTTCTATTTCCTCATCTTCTGTAAGTCATTTGTGCCTCCTTTTTATGGTCTCTACCCTTGTTATCAGCATAGTTTCACATAACAAAAACCCACGTAGGTTTTTGTCTGTTTGGCTCTCTGTTGAGACTTCCGCAGAGTTTTCCTGCTCTCAATTAGCCACACCCAGAATGGGACATCTATGTGACACATGACAAGTGCTGCTTAACAGTTTGGAAACATGCTCAGGAAAGACAGTCACAAGCATGGAAGGCTAATTTATGCAGGTGTCTTTCAGAATATGTTTAATGAATGCTGATAATTGTAGTTTGATTCTGATGTCTCTTTACTCATTTGTTTTCCATCTCTCCCACAAACTTGAAAGCTCCGTGGGGGTGGGAGTGCATCTGGCTTGCTCATCACTGCACTCCCAGCTCCAAGCCCATGGCATTCAAGTAAATGTTGAGTAGATGGACTTCACTTTTGGCAAATGAGGAAAATAGAAGTAATTATATTTATTGCAGATGTTTTGGGTGTTCTAATGTATGAACTGACCGACATGTTTATAATATTTAATATTTAAAAGAAAAATACTTTTAAGCACTTTGCATCTGTATCATCTCTGGTTTAATTTTTTTCCCCTCAGTTTCTTCTCAGCAGTATATATCTCATCGAGATAAATACCTCTGTAAGAATATAAGTTAGGGCACCTGGGTGGCTCAGTTGTTTGAGCGACTGCCTTCGGCTCAGGTCATGATCCTGGAATCTCGGGATCGAGTCCCACATCGGGCTCCCTGCTCAGCAGGGAGTCTGCTTCTCCCTCTGACCCTCTTCCCTCTCGTGCTCTCTATCTCTCATTCTCTCTCTCTCAAATAAATAAATAAAATCTTTAAAAAAAAAAAGAATATAGGTTACTATTAGTTTAATCTCTGTCATTCCACTTGTCTTTCTGTGAAACCTAAAGGTAAAGGACTTTTAAAAACTTGCATATGCCCTACTTAAAAGTGGGTCAAGTGAAGCTCAGAATTACATCATTGGGGCCCCTGGGTGGCTCAGTCAGTTAAGCGTCCGACTTGGTTTTGGCTCAGTGTTTGATCTCAGGGTCATGGGATCGGCCTGCATGGGGCTCTGAGCTCAGGGCAGAGTCTGCATGTCTCCCCCCAACCCCCCACATGCTCACAGTCTCTCAAATAAATAAATGGGATCTTTGAAAAACAGATTTTTTAAATTACATCATTAATTATACTCAATTATTTTTAAATACTCTTAATTCCAACCTTCTAACATGATTCCTGGTTATGCTGACTAGCCCCATCGTTTGACTAGCAATTTATTTATTTACTTACTTACTTATTTATTTAGTGAAGGTAGGGGGTTTGATGCGGGGTTTGAACTCAAGACCCTGAGATCAAGAGTCGTGTGCTCTACTAACTGAGCCAGTCATGCATCCTTGGCTAGCAAATTTTTAATATTGAAGTTCAAAGTCTTAGATTTGGAGGGCTGCATTTGGCCTGTAGATAGATATCCTGTTGAAATCTCGGAGTTGTAAGATTCCGAAACAGTTTTTGGATCAAAGTTAATTTAAATTTAATTTTAAAAGTATGCCATTGTGCCCTTTTTTTTTAGTGGAGACAAAGTAAGTTTAGGATATCCTGACCTGGCTCCCGAATGATTTTGAACAGTAATATTTGTATGATAGTTTTATGGTGGCTGTAATTTCTACAATTTCTTGTGCTAAAGGTTATGGCTGTCAAGACCTAAAAAGCATCCTTTTTTTCTTTTTGTAATTTATGGTAAACATATTTTCTCAGGTTTAACGCATAGCCCTAGAGAACCAGAAACCCAAAGAAACCGCTATTTCCTGCTCCACAGAGTACCATCTCCAGTGAGGCTGTTTCTGGAATCTGTGTGATGACCAAGGTTTTGGGCATGGCTGCAGTTCGGGGCCCGAGGCCTCCACGGGAGAGGGGGCCTGTGGTGGTTAAAGATGAAGATGAAGAGGAAGGGCAGAGCCTTCCTAGCCTGGAGGTGTTCCGCCAGCGCTTCCGGCAGTTTGGCTACCATGACACGCCTGGCCCCCGGGAGGCCCTGAGCCAGCTCCGGGTGCTCTGCTGTGAGTGGCTAAGGCCCGAGATCCACACCAAGGAGCAGATCCTGGAGCTGCTGGTGCTGGAGCAGTTCCTGACCATCCTGCCCCAGGAGCTCCAGGCCTGGGTGCAGGAGCACTGCCCGGAGAGCGCCGAAGAGGCCGTCACTCTCCTAGAAGACCTGGAGCAGGAACTGGACGAGCCAGGACAGCAGGTAGTCTGGGGAGACCTTACATGCTGTGAGGCTGGGACTAGAGCACTCTGAGCAGGACTGGGTTTATCCATCCAATGGGAGGGGCTGACTGGAAGCTTATGCTGACTTAGATCATGTTTCCTCCTGTTCTTCTTCTGTCCAGTATTGATCTTTAGCCGTGGGACTTGAATGAGATGGATGTGTTTCTTTTCTTTTTCCTAGCAGTTGTACTTTAGCTCTCCTGAGGCTTGCTTTCGTTCTGCAGTTGAAAAGTCTGAACAACCCAGGGTTTAGGGTTGTCACCCCCCCTCCCCTCAGCCCACGTGCATTTGAAAATCCCAATATAACTTTTGATTCCCCAAAGTTTAACTTCTAAGTAAATAGCCCAATGTTGACCGGAAGCTTTACCAATAACATAAATAGTCAACACTTACTTTGTATGTTATGTGTGTTATATACCATGTTCTTATAATAAAGTAAGCTACAGAAAGGAAAACATTAAGAAAACCATAAGGAAGAGAAAATACATTTACTGTACTGTATGTATCAAAAAATACATATATGTGTATAAGTGGACCTGCATAGTTCAGACCCGTGTTCAGAGGTCACCTGTAGTTCTGAGGTGAGCTGTGCACAAACCCCGCCATTCATGGTTGTCTCTAGGTCTCACCTCCTCCAAATGAACAGCAACAGGTTTGGGAGAAGAGGTCCTCTTCAGGAACAGCAAAGTTTCCAAGCAACACGCAGCCCCAGTCTGTGGAGACCAGTCACAAATGCGAAGGTTGGGAGCCCTTATACATCCAGGAGACTGGGGAAGAGCAGGATTTCACTCCAGAGCTGAGAAAGAGTCAAGGTAGGGACTGTCTGTCGTGCTGTGTGCTTGGTGCCCCAAGCCTTTGTGGTGGAAGAAACAGAATAATTCTCATTACTGGTTGTGAGGCAGTCCCCCTAGACTGACTTGCCCGGTCTGGCTGCCTGGGCAGGATGAGTACCTGAGTGCCTTTCCTCCCAAGTGCATCTCAGCTAGAGTCCTAGCATGGGGTTGCGGGGGAACATGACACTCTTAAAAGTGTTGGTCGAAGTAAATTTTAAAAAGGGACTGTTCACAGAGGTGTGACAGGTTGAAGGAACCAGTGAGAGATGAGGCTTGTTCATTTGTTAATGACTGAGCGAAGAACCTGTTAAAATCAGCATTGGATTATGCAGAAATGGTCCCAGGTAAAATCTTTTCAGCTTCTGCCTCATAAGGTTATTTAAAATGTTTCACTTATTTATTGAGTTACTTATTTCCCACACAGAATACATGGTAACTTGAAGGAAAGTCTGTGTATGTAGCCAAGTGATTGCTCATCACCGAGAGTGAAGGGGACTTTTATCTGCCACGGCTGTGGTCCGGGCAGGCAGGGGGCGGGGGGAGGGGGGGGTGAGCATGCATGCGGCTGGGTGGTTGCTGCTGGCGGCTTGAGGAAAGAGATGGTCGAGTGGAGAGAGGGGGCCAGGGACCAGGGAAGGGGCTGAGAGGAAGGTACCTCATTGACAGAGGCTTCTGTACTCCTCGGGGGCCGCCGACAGGTGTCAGGGAGCCCCTGGTTCAGTGTGGATTTCTCTTACTCCCCTTTTCCATGTATGTGGACGGGTTAGACGGACTTGTAAGTGTGGCTGCCTAGTGCAGTGCTCTAAAAAAGATAGATGGCTTCAGTCTGGTTTAGCAGTATTAACTTTAGAACTAAAAGATGGTGAGACAGCCACTGTAGGGTACGTGCTGGGAATCAAACCCTCCTGGGAGGTGGGCACTTTGATTTAAACTAATAATGAGCTGGGACTAGCCTGGTCATACGTGGACTGAATGTCCTCTTTTGTTGCCTTTTTTTTTATTGTGTTTTGGTTTGATTTTTTTTTTTTATGTTATGTTGATCACCATACAATACATCATTAGTTTTTGATGTAGTGTTCCATGTCTTTTGTTACTTTTATATTCCACTTCCGTGAGAATGTGAATTTCATGAGTTTGCCGCTAGCCTCCTCTCCCTTAATTAATTACCCTTTTTATTTTCCTTAATCAACTTTGACCGTTCGGTAATATTTCTTACTTGTTTCTTTCTGCCTGAGCATCCCCCAGCTCCTATGTTTCTGTCCCAGTAGGCTTGGTTTTGCTTCCTGCCCTCTTTATGTGAAGTGCTTCTCGTGGCAGAGAAAGCTATGCCCTCGTCACAGCATTCTAGCTGCTGCTGGGGCTGGTGTGACAGCATCGTGCTGTAAACTAGATCTGGTGGTGACTTATTTGTGTCACTGTCATGTTGTGATCTCTCACCGAGCGATACTTGGTCACCATCCACGTCAGCTGACCTTTCTATTTCTCCTTCAACAGTTTCTTCTCAGAACACAAAACAACTGACCTGTTCTTATTCTACTTCTTGTTTCAGATTGTAACTCGAACACCCAGAATGAGGAATCAACAGACAAGCAGAAAGGTTCTGAAGAATCTCAAGAACTCAAAAGAGATGTTATTCCCATGATTATTGCCAGTAAATGTGAGGCCAGGTTAGAAAGGCAGTGGGTAAACCTTGAAAAGGAAAGAGGAACAAAAACTCCTCTCCTAGACAGAGGTTCCAAGAAAGGCAGAGAATTGATTCCCGCCAAACCTGCCCCAGGAGAGAGGCGGTACATATGTGCCGAGTGTGGAAAAGCCTTTAGTAATAGCTCAAACCTCACCAAACACCGGCGAACACACACTGGGGAGAAACCGTATGTGTGCACCAAATGTGGGAAAGCTTTCAGCCACAGTTCAAACCTCACCCTTCATTACAGAACACACTTGGTGGACCGGCCCTATGACTGTAAGTGTGGGAAAGCCTTTGGTCAGAGCTCAGACCTCCTTAAACATCAGCGAATGCACACCGAAGAGGCGCCGTATCAGTGTAAAGATTGTGGAAAAGCTTTCAGTGGTAAAGGCAGCCTCATCCGACACTATCGGATACACACTGGGGAGAAACCTTACCAGTGTAACGAGTGTGGGAAGAGCTTTAGTCAGCACGCAGGTCTTAGTTCTCACCAGAGGCTCCACACCGGAGAGAAGCCATATAAATGTAAGGAGTGTGGGAAAGCCTTCAACCACAGCTCAAATTTTAATAAACACCATAGAATCCATACTGGGGAGAAGCCCTACTGGTGTAATCACTGTGGAAAAACCTTCTGTAGTAAGTCAAATCTTTCTAAACATCAGAGAGTCCACCCTGGAGAGGGAGAAGTGCTTTAACAAATGTCAAGTAATGCTCTCTGGGTGGGTTTTGTTTTTATTAAACTTTAGCCCATGGATGCTAGGGAGAAGCCCAGTAATTGCGATATAAACTCTAGTCGTAGATTTTGTTTCACTCACACATCAAGGGGTGCCTGGAGAGTGGGTGCTCAGTGGCGGTACGGTGGCACGGAGGGGCTGGAAGGTGGCGGAGCACTCCTCGCTGGACAGCCCTCTGGGGCGCGGTCCCCTCACCTCGCCTTGGGCCCCAAGCCAGGCCGGCACTGCCTTTTGTATAGTTAAACTGAGTATATCCAGTGTAATTAAGGAAGGAACACTGAAACTGTTTAACTGTTTTAACATATATTCGAGAAGTATAAGATTTGTAAAGAATTGAGCCACACTGAACACAATTTAATCTGATTCGGAATAAACTTAAACATCTTGTAATGGTGCCTCAGGACTGTTAAATGGTATGTTGGTTACTGAACACTTCCAAGAGAGGAAACTACTCCTGCCGGTTTTAGTTTTGGGGAAATTTGGATTTGGGGTAATTAGGACTTTTCGTACTCATGAAGGTGCATATTGGGAAATTGGGGTAGAGTGTATAGAGAGCTGCATCTTGGTCTGTGTTGTGCCTTTTTTTTTTTTTCCTGCATACTGAACACATTTATTTCATCATGGAGAACATTTGTCAGCTCGTGTGCATTCTGGTGTGTGTATCCTGTCTCTGCCACAGTCTGAAAATCTGAGTCTGAAACTTCCTTCTAAACTCCACAACTCAGTAATATCCAGCATGATTCCTTTAAGTCCATCCTGTCTGTTCCCTGACTGTAGTCAGGTGAGATCTTTGCGTGGTCTCCAAGCAAGAAGAGTTTACTCTCCTGCAGCAAGGTGGGGAGGGGGTGGGGAGATGGCGTTTGTTAGACCAGAGGGTTCTGGAGAATTGGGGGCTTGAGGTGCTTAAGCACGCCTCCCCAGATTTCCAATGCATCAGGATCCCAATCAGGACCCAGAATTTTGGCATAAATGACTTGGCAAGGCTTTGCATTTAGCTGTCTCTGCAGTTCTGCCCGCCTCACAATCAACCCTGTGTTGGTTTTCAGGCCAGTCTGCTCTTGCTGCAGAAGATGGGAATCTCTTTAATCCCTCCTGTGGGCGACTTTGGCTTTCACAACATGCCCTGAAATGATAGTTGGCTGAACTAAGCCTATAATTTTCTTTCTTCAAAGCTTGAGAGAGCACCTGCAGTCCTTGTAATTGCCACTATCCCAACAAGGTTTCAAGTTCTAGGACTGTTTCAGAAACTCATGCTTCCCCTCCTACCAGAACCTCATATCCTGCCGTGCCTGGTAGAAATCTTCGTAATGGCTAGGTAGAGCATGCCGGGAGTCGTGACTACCGCGCTCATTACCAGGCTCCTCTTCCTAACCATCTGACCAGCGAGTGACCTGTTCCGGAATCCCCTCCTGAGGGCTCAGTTTATAGGGCCACTTCCAGTACCGACTGTTACAGTTTGGGTTTCCCCTAGGACAGCCTACAACAAGGGCTTGAGGGCAGATAGGTTACTTAGGTAGATGGCTCCAGGAAGCCAGGTGTGAGGGAGCGGGAAAGGAGGGGAGAAAAAAAGCCAATAGTGGGTGCACTGTTGAGCTGGTGGCCTCTGTGTGGGGACCTTCACACAACAACATAACAAATGGGAGAAACTGGTATACCTGAGCTCTGCTCCAAGCCCAGTGTCTAGCTGTGGTTAGGAGGCAGTGCCTCCTTGGCCCCAGAGAGCGGCTGAGAACCCCTGGTGGACTGGGAAGAAACTGTCCCCAGGGGGCTTTCAGGCTGTCTTGGTCTGAAGATGCTTGTGAGCACCCCCCACATATCACCCAGATACACACGTTTACACACACACACGCAGATAGATGTGCAGGACTTACATCTGGATTCTAGATACACTGGGGGCATACTTACACTAAAAAAAAATTATTCAGTGTTTATCTGCAACTCAGATTTAACTGGGCATTCTGTATCTCACAATCCTACCCCTGGCACTTGGGGGCAGCAGTGCTTCTACCCCTTTGTCTCCCCAAATGTAGTGATCTGATGGATTGAGGAGACTCACACCAGTAACATGTATATTTGTGGATGAAGTGACAGCTTTGTGCATCCCCGGAAATGCACTGTGACTTTATAAATTCTAGAATAGCCTCAAAGTGCTAGCCTGGAAATCAGGGCAGCAGCTCTTCCCTTGCAGCCCACCTCCAGAATTCTCTGTGGTGGAGATTGCTACAAGAGACAGAAGTGTCTGATCTATCTTGAGACGGGACATAACATAGCTGTTTCCACATTTCTGTGTAATGGCTTAATTTCACCCCATCTAGTCTATCTACAGTGACTCACATATAGTCCCAAGTATACGATTCGAAAATATTCTAGATGAGTAAGCCAATTTTGACTCTTATTACTACATTTCTAGTAATGTCAGAGCCAATATATGTTCACATTTCAATCATTTTTTTTCAACTTTTTAAATTGTAAAATACACAAGAGATTTACCATGTTATACGCCTTAAAAATATATAACTTATTAAAGACATACAAACTTTAAATTTATACCGAGCTAATAGGAAATACCTCATTTTAGGGGCGCCTGGGTGGCTCAGTTGGTTGGGTGTCTACCTTCAGCTCAGGTCATGATCCCAGGGTCCTGGGATCGAACCCCGTGTCATTGGGCTCCCTGCTCAGTGTGTAGTCTGCTTCTCCCTCTGCTCTTCCTTCCCCCCGCCCCACTTGTACACTCTCGCTCACTCAAATAATTGAAAATATTTTTAAGATTTTATTTATTTGACAGAGCAAGCACAAACAGGGGAAGAGGGAGAAGCAGGCTCCCTGCAGGTAGGGAGCCAGATGCAGGGCTTGATCCCAGGACCCTGAAATCACGACCTGAGCCAAAGGCAGACACTTAACCGACTGAGCCTCCCAGGTGCCCCAAATGAAATCTTTTAAAAAAGAAAATAGTTAAATTTTTTGAAAGATTTTATTTATTTATTTGAGAGAGAGAGAGCCGGGGTAGCAGGGACCGCCGAGGGAGAGAGACAAGGAGATTCTGCCCTCAGCACGGAGCCCAACGCAGGGCTCAGTCCCACAACCCTGAGATCATGACCTGAGCCCAGATCAGGAGTCAGATGCTCAACCAACTGAGCCACCCAGTCGCCCCTGGAAATAAAATTTTTAAAAAGGGGAGGCAGCATTAAAGACAGTGATGGGGGAAAAAAAGACTAAAAGATTTTAAACTTTATTCAGTAATTGTATCATTTGTGTGGTAACTGTATTGTTACTTTGAGAACTATTTACTTGAAATGTCAGGAAAAAAAATAAACCATTATATTTATTTAGTTTGAAATGAAGGGGGCGCCTAGCTCGCTCAGTCAGTAGAGCATGTGACTCTTGATCTCAGGGTCCTGAGGCTGAGCCCCATGTTGGGGGTAGAGTTTATTTTAAACAATTTTTTTTTTAATGAAGAGTTACCCATAGAGGATAAAGGAGTATAGTTGTAGAATTAAGAATTTAAGGGCGCCTGGGTGGCTCAGTTGGTTAAACGACTGCCTTCGGCTCAGGTCATGATCCTGGAGTCCCGGGATCGAGTCCCGCTTCGGCCTCCCTGCTCAGCACGGAGTCTGCTTCTCCTTCTGACCCTCTTCCCTCTCGTGCTCTCTGTCTCTCATTCTCTCTCTCTCAAATAAATAAATAAAATCTTTTTAAAAAAAAGAATTTAAGTAAAACTGGATTGGCAGTATCCAATATTAACTCATTTCTTTACAATGAAATACCTATCTTTTTTTTATTTCTGTCCAAGAGCAATTGCCTAGAAATAACGTGAACCCCAATATGCATATATTCCCCCTCCCCGGCTATATGGCACCAGTGTTCCATGGAGAAATAGCTAATTCAGAAAAAATATAAGGTGAGACTGGTAATTTTGTTGTGCCAAAAGGCTTTCAAATTTAATGAGGTTGGGGCACCTGGGTGGCTGTCATTACGCGTCTGCCTTCAGCTCAGGTCATGATCCCAGGGTCCTGGGATCGAGCCCCGCATCGGGCTTCCTGCTCGTGGAAAGCCTGGTTCTCCCTCTCCCACTCCCCCAGCTTGTGTTCCCTCTCTCGCTGTGTCTCTCTCTGTCAAATAAAATCTTTTTAAAAAAATTTAATGAGGGGCGCCTGGGTGGCTCAGTTGGTTAAGCGACTGCCTTCAGCTCAGGTCATGATCCTGGAGTCCCGGGATCGAGTCCCGCATCGGGCTCCCTGCTCGGCGGGGAGTCTGCTTCTTCCTCTGACCCTCCCCCCTCTCATGCTCTCTATCTCTCCTTCTCTCTCTCTCTCAAATAAATAAATCTTTAAAAAAAATTAATGAAAATAAAAAAATAAAAATTTAATGAGGTTATATTGAGATGACACAGGGACCAATCTAAAATGAGCTCACGTTGGGATGCCTGGGTGGCTCAGCAGTTAAGGGTCTGCCTTCAGCTCAGGTCATGATCCCAGGGTCCGGGGATCAAGTCCGGCATTGGGCTCCTTGCTCATCGGGGAGCCTGCTTCTCCCTCTGCTTGCCACTCCCCTTGCTTGTGCTCTCTCTTTCAGAAATAAAAATAAAATATTTTTTAAAATTAAAAGAAATAAAGAAATAAAATTAAAAAATAAAATAAGCTCACATTGGCCAGAGTTGTGACAATTTGAGCATCAAAGAGAATATTGGCTGAGGTTGATTGTCATATATTTAGTCCAAAAAGCCAGAGTCTACAATGATTAACAAAGTAAAGTATTCTGAAAGAATGGCCATTGGAAGCTCTTTCAGAATAAGAAGTAATTCTGTTGAATCTTGTTATTCAAACACATTGGTATTATGGACTACTTTACAATATTGATGAGGAAAGAAAATAATACATCAATGAGGAAGTATTTTCTGACTCAAAGGAAATAGCAGTAAAAAGACTCTAAGTTTTGATCTTGAGTTAGACAAAGCCAGGTAAAATATCCACATACAAATTTAAGTCTCCTTGAGAACTTTATGGTTTTCCTAACATGAAAGAATGGAAGATCCCATAAGGTCCCAAAGTCATTAAAATTACATTTCTTAGGATCCTGTCAAATCAAAGAATTAGCGGGAGAAAGAAGTGTACCTAGCATAAAGCTTATTCCCTCAGGTAGGAACTGCAGAATTCTATCAGCAGAAAGAAGTTGAACACATAAATGGCTTGAAATGAGGGAAGTGAGCTAAAATATCATTCCCCTTAATGTCAACAAGGACAATTTCAGTGGAGATAGGGTTGCCAGATTAAATGCAGGATGACCTGTTAAATTTCAATTTCAGGTGAACAACGAATAATTTTTAATAAAATGTCTCATGCAATATCTGGGGCATAGTTTGTATGTATTTGAGGACGTACTGGAGGTAAATGAAGAAGTCCATAAATATTTACTTGCTTGTTTATCAGTCATTGCAGAGTTGTTATTATCAGGCAGTGTTCTAGATTCTGGAGGATTACATTGCTAAATAAGACAGTGTTTCTGGGGCGCCTGGGTGGCTCAGTCATTAAGCGTCTGCCTTCGGCTCAGGTCATGATCCCAGGGTCCTGGGATCGAGCCCCGCATCGAGCCCCGCATCGGACTCCCTGCTCCGCGGGAAGCCTGCTTCTCCCTCTCCCACTCCCCCTGCTTGTGTTCCCTCTCTTGCTGTGTCTCTCTCTGTCAAATAAATAAATAAAATCTTAAAAAAAAAAAAAAGACAGTGTCCCTGCTCTCAGGGACTCTAGTAGGGGCTGGAGGAGAGGGAATACTGACAATGAGAAGTAGACAGATACACAAAATAATTCCAGCCACTAATATTGGAATTTTTTTAAAAGTTAAATATTTCCTTTTTTTTAAGATTTATTTTTATTTATTTTGGAGAGAAAATGTGGGGGGGTACAGAGAGAGAAAGAGGAAGGAGTATCCCACCAGACTCCCCGGAGTGCGGGGAGCACGGAGCCCGATGTGGGGCTCAATCTCATGACCCTGAGATCATGACTGAGCCAAACCAAGAGTCGACACTCAACAGACTGAGCCACCCAGACACACGTAATTTTGGAGTATTTTTTAAAAGATGAGAAAATCGTATTTTCAAGTGTTTTCTGGGTGCAGATTTGAGAGGCTTTTCTCAATAAGTTGGGCATCACTTATTACTAAAGTATTAAATCTATTGCTATTTTTGCTTTTGCTTTTTCAAATTTCCTTCCTTTAAAAAAAATTTTTTTAAGTAAGCTTTATGCCCAATGTGGGGCTTACATCCAAGACCCTGAGATCAAGAGTTGCATCCTCTAGAGACTGAACCAGCCAGGCACCCCTCTACTTTTGCTTTTATAGACGTAAATGAAAAATCCTGCTCACGTAATTTGAGAAGATGAGTGGTAGAAGGAATATAGTTACAGCAATGTTGATTTTACATAGCAAAATCACACTGTGATCTATCAACAGAAATGGTTTTGTCCTCCTTTGCTTTTACTGGAGGGAAGTACTGGGAAATCACTCGAATCACAAAGGATTTGTCCACCTAATCCTATTGGCAGCAATATTTCAAATGAGTCCTTTTGTTTGGTATCCCCAAAATTTTGATACCCCAGGGCAATACATAGCAGTATTTGGGGGTGAGAAACCTATCTTCCATCAGGAGGGAAGGTGGCCATGAAGGAGGGCACCCTGGCCAAGGGAGCAATCTTAAAGGTGTACAGATAGAAAATATGAGACTCTGGCAATTGATTCTCTCAAAACTAGCTGCTCACACAGACGCTCTGAGAATATTTGTGTTCTCCATCCCCCATTCCTACCTGCCAGGTTGCTCATATCCTTGTCTGAAGACTGCTATGAAGACCCCGGTGAGGCTACCAGTGCCCTCCTTTCTATTGACTTTTGGTAAGGCTTACTTTTTTACTCTTTATTTTCTTCCTTTCTTTTAGATAAAAGCTTTACAGAAATTCCAACACTTCCTTTCCCACCTTAGTGGATTGCCTTGAGCATCCCTTAGGTGACTCATGACACTCCGGAGACCATGGACTCAGAAGAATAATCATTAAGAGCATGGCTTTTGAAAACTTGCTGGGAATTAGCCAGCTGGCTGGGTTCTGGGGCAAACAGCAACCATGAGCTACAAATTGACTTCTCAGCCCCAGAGTAATAAAGTTGATAGCATTGAAGGTGCTGGGTGTCTAAGAGCTGTTCCCTTCGGATGGTCGGTCATTAGGGAACCTTTTACAGAACAAACAATCCCACTTTGAGGAGACCATTTCCACCCTGCCCTGCTCTCCTTGCCCCTGCCTCCTTCCTCATCTCTGTCTTTCTTGTCCTGAAGTAGGAGTGGAAGAAAAAGGATGGAGGAGAGATTAAAAAAAAAAAGCCCAGCGATCGTGTGTGTGTGTGTGTGTGTGTGTGTGTGTGTGTGTGTGTGTGTGTGTGTGGTTTTGGTGGGTATGAGGGTGGGTATTGAGTTTACTGAGGGACTTGATTATGCCAAGTGCTTGCTCAAATTCTCATTATGGTCTGGAAGGACTGGAGATGGGTCAGGCACCCACCCATCATCTCAGGCCACCCTCAAGGTGTTATTAGTGACTCCTGTTCTGCCTCCAGGCCTTAGTCCTGACTATTTCCTCTGCCCTAGCATCCCCTTCTCCTCCAGGGCCTGCAACACTTCCGCAAATTCTCCTTTCCTAGCACTTTTCATATTTTACTGGAATTGGGTCATTTGAATTGCTGTCCTTAGCCTGCCGTCACCGGAAAGTGAGGTCTGTTGCATTCGCAGAGCTGACTGTGGGCGCCATAAATACGGGACGCAGTGGAAACTGGGATCAAATGGGAGGCAGGGCTGGAAGGGGAGCCAGGAGGGCCCCCCGTTACTCAGGATATCACAAGATTTCATTCTGTATGTGACCTGGAAGGACTTGATGCCTACACTTACAGGGTTCCTCCTGTGAGGGCATAAAGTGAGCGAACCACGGAAACCTTCCCCTCCTCCCCTCCAGGATTTCACACATTGGGCTCCTGGGGGGCCTCGCCCGCCAGTCTTGTATTCTTCGGATGCACCGGGTAGATTGGTAGCTTCCCCGACTTTCCTCTCTCATCGCTTGTACAGGTTGTGTCCTCACGGGGACTCTCTGATGGGCTGGAATGTTCTCTTCGGATTTTAATTTGAAGGGGACATTTTTACATGAAACAAACACAAAACTTGGTTTATTTGGAAATTTCAAATAAAGGTGAATATTTTCTATCGATGAACCTTCAGAGGTCTTCCTTTTTGCTGCGGGTCGGCTCGGGACCCGGGTCGCTCTGGCAAGGTGCGCTCTCCTCTACCCTCGACGATCCGCGGGGTAACCCCTGTCGCCCCCGCCGGTTCTGGCGCGCCCAAGCATGCGCCCTGAGGCCGAGGGACGCGGCGCTTCGCCCCGCCCGGCCATCAGGGGGCGCAGCGGCGGGCGGGAGCGCCAGGGCCGGCGTTGGCGGCCGCCGCGCGGCCTAGGCCGGGAGTCAGCGTATCACCGAGAGGGGAACACCTCCAAAGTTCCTAGAGAGAACAAGTGGGCGTGGAGGCTACGGGGATAGGGTGGGGAGTGAAAAGGATCGACCCGGAAGCGAAACAGAGAGAACTTCCGTTCTTTGTTCTGTCCGGGTGTGTGGGTCTGTGACAGGGTCCAACGGGGCCTGGTCGGTGTCTGGCCCCCCAAATCTCCCGTCCCTGCCCCCAGGGTGAGTCCGGCCGCCCCCGGGGCTCGCGGTGAGACGGAGGCTATGGCCGCCGGGGAAGGGGGTGGTGTCCGCGCCGCTGCGGCCCGCGGGGTCCCAAGGCCCGTCCGGAGCTGCCGGGAGGCGCCGCTCCCTCCCCCGCAGCGGTCCCCGACTCCGCTTCCCCGGGGACCTCCCTCCTCCAAACGGGGCCTTTCCAGGAGGGGAGGAAAGGGGCTCCGGTTCTGGGCTTGTGACTTAGCCCAGCTCGAGCACTTAAAAGTTCCAGTACGGCTGTAAACGGGCCCCTGTCTTTAGAACAGCTGATGACAGCTCCCCTAACTTGGTAATCCTCCCAGACGCTTTTATTTGGTGTTAACACAGTTACTCGCGCCAGTGGCAGGAGAAGTCTCTTTGTACTTAGCCGGGTCTGAGATCTGAGAAGGAGTTCAACGAAGTGTTCGCAGTTAGAACTAGGTCTGGAATGGGGGGGGGGGGGGAGGGTGCAAACTTAGTTCCCAAGAATAATCCCCTGGCGCTCAGTAAATCGAGTCCCTTACGGGGATTGGTACAGCTGTGTCTGGCTCCCGCTTTCAATTGTGTTAGGTCCCTGATTTGATCCGCTTTTGAAGTGGGATTGAACGCAGATGGATGTTTACGCTCTGAATGGCATTCGTAAACTCCAGGAGAGGATAGGCAGGATGATGAACCCGAAATACATGGAACAATGAGAAGAGCTAAAGGTATTTATCCCCAAGAAGAGAAGTTTATGGACAGTGAGCGTCAATAGGTTTACAAGTGTTTGAGGAACAGTTCTGTGGAAGGAGAAGATTCTGTTCTTGAAGCACCTTAGGGCAGGGCGCTAGGCCTCTGTAAGGTGAAGGTCCGGGGGGATAGATTTTCCCACCTTACCAACCGAAGACCTCTCTGATGGTGAAGCTCTGCAGCAATGGACCAGACTCTGTGCTGAGGTTGAGAGTTTCTTGCAAGTTTAGCTGTCAGAACATTGGGAACTTGAGAAGGCATTTCTTACACTTGGGTGGGAGGTTGACCTGGAGAACCTTCAGTCGCCTTTCAGCTCTCCAGGGGTGCAACACAAATAACCAGTTCTCTCTTACTTGTGTTGATTAGCGTATGGTCTCTTTTCCTTATATATATCTGAGTAGAAATGAAGTTTACATGAATATTTTTTAATTCCTTTTCCCCCCCCTTAATCATACAGCACTGGTGTCACCTTAAGTTAGAATTACCAGGAACTTGCACAAAGGCTTCCAAAGTCCCAATAATTGCTACTCTGGTTTTCTAGGACCTAACTCCAAAGAAGGAAGGAAAGATTCCAGCAGGTAAAGCTTTTCATGACTCGTTCTCACTGCCAGGTCATCTTTGTCAGTCCACAGAAGCAGCTTCAGGGAGAGGCGCTGGCCCCGGAGCAGGGAAGGGCCTTGCCTGGACCTGAGGCTGTGGGGGCACAATGGAGATTTTTCTTTCTGTGAGAAACATTGTGTACTGATGCAGACACTGGGGACTTGTTCTCAACAATATGCCTTTGAGTTCCAGCTTCAGTTAACCCAGCTTTGAGGAGGGAGGCTTGTTTTTTTCCCTCTGGAGTCAGAGCCTCTGAGTTTCCTTTCTAAAGAGAGTTTGGACCAAGAGCTGATTGGTTGGAGGTGTCTGCTTATAAACAGTCCTGGAAATCATAAAGTTGGTTGATAGGAACAAAAGATGACCGGCTCTGAGACAGAGTTGAAGGGACCCAGCAAGGAGGGAGCCTTGGTGGCAATAGCGTGTGTCACCTTGATTGCCAGTGGGCCTGGCTCACGCCTCATTCAGTGCCTTTCTCTGTGTAAAGGCATTGGTGGTGGGCATTCTGTACCCCCTTGTTGCCCAAACACTAGAGTTCTGTGAACTCTGACTCTCAGGGCCCCTCTCCTTTTCATGCTTTATGTGAATGCAGCGGTCTATAATGATAAAGCAAATATTGTTCACATTCCTTTCAGTAGTGTCTTGCAATGTAGTGACAGCAGTTGTTTGTTACATGAGCAGATAAATAAAGAGGGAAGTAGACAAAGTCCAGGGGTTTTTTCCTTCGCTCTTGCCCAAGTGTAAGGAAACTCTGGTGGCTGTTCTTGGTCTGTTGACTCCTGTCACGGCATTCAAGTGTGAAGTAGAAACTTCTGCTTGAGATCCAAACCGTAGTCTAGATACTCACGTTCTGTTTTATTCACTAGAGCCACAGAGAACAGACCTCTTTTGATTGTCAAAGCAACTGGGGAATGGGGACGTCAGGAGGGATGATAATGGAGTAATGAGTGATCTTATGTTTTTTTAAAAAAAGTGTCAGTCCCTGCGGCAGGGACTTATATTCTGATCCAAGAAAATGTCTTAGGAGAAAAGGGAGGTAGAAAGAAGGCTGGCTGCTACCTTCTCAGTGACGGGCCCAGCCTCTAGATCCGGCCGGTACATACACCTGCTCCCTGCCATGACACTGCATGGGGACCACAGAAGGGGCCCCCGTCCCTCAGTAACATCCTGCCTTTGGCTGAGACTGGAAGCAGACAGCTGTCTTAGAAAGGGGGAGAAGGATTTCTCTAATTTAATTAATAGATCTGAGCTATTTGCCCTTAGTTCTGGGTGTCAGCTGTTATTTTCCTAGGGTTTTCTAAATGTGAGACCGAGAACTCAATGGAAAGTTTCTCTGATCTCTGCCATTGGGTGCTGTTTTGTGACCCCTTTTCCTCAAAGGATAACACCTAAATGTAATATAACAGCTAGAAATCTAATAAAGTAATTTTTTTCCTTTTACTAGCTCTAATGTTTATGAGGTTTTTTTTTTTTTTAAAAATCTGTAAACAGGAGCACCTGGGTGGCTCAGTGGGCTAAGCCTCTGACTCAGTCTCAGCTCAGGTCTTGATCTAAGGGTTGTGAGTTCAAGCCCAGCATGGAGCCTACTTAAAAATAAATAAGTAAATAAAAAATCTGTAAACAGTTAGTTTTATGCACTGCCCCAAATATTCTTAAAAGTTCATACAATAAATACACATTTTGCAGATCTATGTGTACATACTTTTTCATTTTATTGTTTTTTTTTTTTAAATTTCAATTGTTGCTTAGTATTTAATTCTGTTAGTATCATTATTTGGCACCAGTGTTCCACTTTTTTTGTTGTTCTAAATATCACTCAGTATGTTATGAGAGCCAAAGGTGGGATATTGTCTAGGAACAGGGGCCCTTTCTGTGGTGCTCATGGAATCTCTTCACAGGGTATTTACCAGGATCCAGAAGACTGGTCCTGGTTCCTACATTTCCTCCTGCTAATCGTGGGTATTAACTGAAATGCTAGCTCAGGGGAAGTGGTTTTTTTGGTTTTTTGTTTTTTTAAATTATTGAACCTTGAACTTTGCTTCTGCAGTGCTTCCTCATACTCATTCAAAACCTGCTTCCTGCTGAGTCTGCAGATAGTGGACCAGAGCTTCTAGCCCTACCCATGGAAACTCAGGCTGATTGCGTATCTCAGGAACCTCAGGCCCTGCTTGAGAGTGGTAAGGAATAGAGATTCATTTATTCTTTTATTCAGGCATTCAGAAGTCATGCTGCATGTCTTATCCACCAGGAATCGGGCTAACCACTAGAATCCAGATGTGGCTGAGACACAGTCCTTCCCGTTTGGTAGCTTACAGCCTAGTGGAAAAGCTAACTGAAGCCAGCAATAAATGTACAGCTTGGTAGCCTTTACAGCTGAGGCATCTATGAAGGGCCATTGGGACCTCATGCAGGATTAAGAAAACTGACAGTCACAGAATTCCAGGTGCTTGGTAGCAGCTGACCTCATAGTCCTACTTTATGTTCTTTAGGAGCATGCACTTAGGGGAGGCTCTTGGGAAATCACTTTGTAGGTCACAGGCAAAAGGATGAAATGAGCAGAAGCCACTAAAGTATTTGTATTTTGCTGTCATCGACTATGCCACTGACTTTGGAGCCAATTGCCGTTGAAAGGGTATGCTTATCAGGAAAAAACATTCAAGGATCTCTTTGTCCCGGTGATTGCACAGTCTTGTGTTTCTAGGGGTTTAGAGTCTCTAAGGGACAAATATGTTAAGAATTACAGAAGAAGAGATGTGATCAAGCCCAGAACCAGGAAACATTCTGTAGTGTTTAGATTTGACCTGGGGGTGAAGAGAAAGAAGGAGAATGGGCATCGGGTTGTTCAGTTGGGGTTGGGTGAGGCTGCTGGTTTCCTCTGGTCTAAGAGACCTTTGTGCACGAGTCTTGAGTTCAGAGATGTGGAGAGGGATGGAAGGGGTGAGCAGGAATGTCCGCGTTGCTGGCCAAGGTTGGGAGAAAGGACAAGAAGGTGCTGACCACTAATGGGAGGACTGGGCTGGTTTCCGGGAGAGAGCAGTGACTGAACAGAAGGGAAGGTACCTGGGGCAGATGGAGAGCAGGAGCAGCAGGGCTTTGGACGCCTCACTTCAAGAGGGCGTGGGTCCTAGGTTGTTCCAGGACCCAGTGTGTTTTCTGTGGGTTGGGAGGCCAGAGAGCAGATGGGTTCACTCACGGAGCCTTTTATTGTCCTTCAGCTCTTCCTTCCTCTACAGTTCCTGCCTTTTCCGACAAGGACAGCCTGGGCGATGAGATGTTGGCAGCCGCACTCCTAAAGGCCAAGTCCCAGGTGAGCTGTGGTTCCCTTTATCTTCCTCCCTTCCCATTTCATGGAAACCTTTATGCCATGACATCCATTCAGTGCCCCAAACCGAGATCCCCCCCATCAGGAACATGGTCCTTTCCTGCTGAATAACGGACCCCTCTCTTCCTCTGCCGTAAGCTCCTTTCCCCCACCTCTTAGATACTCATTATTCATCCCTATGCCCAGTTGTTATTTTTGGTGCTGCCGGTCCCCTCCCTCCCCCTGAAATTGCATGCAAGACCGTGTTGTTTCAGGAGTTGGTAACGTTTGAGGATGTAGCTGTGTACTTCATCCGGAAGGAGTGGAAGCGTTTGGAGCCTGCTCAGAGGGACCTATACAGGGATGTGATGCTGGAGAATTATGGGAATGTGTTCTCACTGGGTAAGGAGATAACGCTTTCTCAGTAAAACTCCCTTGGCATTTCTTTGTTTCCTTGTTGGCTAGTGACACTTGAGTCGCAAAATGATCAGCTAAAGATTGACGTAGTCTCAGAAAATTCTAACAATAATAGGAACTCCTGCTTGTACAGTAATTGGCAGTTTATAAAGAGCTTTCCTGTACGTTCTGTCGTGGAAACCTCACAGTAACACAGTAATAGCGGTTGCTAGGGTTCTTCTTGTGTTCTCGGTGATGAAAGAGAAGTCAGAGGCCTTCAGTGCTTCACGGTGGTCCTATAGCTAGCAAGTAGCAGGACTCGGGCCCTGGTCTTTCAGCTCCAGAGCTGCTGCTTTTTTTTTTCCATGTGATTCTTAATGTGTAATTCAGAGCCCTTTCCAAAAGATGAGCATCTCGGGATCCCTGAACACGTGAGGTACTGCTGGGCGCCCATGTGCTTATTCTGGAACTCCTTCTCCTTCCCTTCTCTGTTGTACCCCCTCGAGGGGTCCATTGCTTTGCTCAGAACTAGCGTGGCTGCGACTCCTGGAGAGATTTGCAACTGGCGTCTTTAACCTTTTACTCTGTGGACTGTTAATCTGTGACTTGTCAGTCACGCACTGTCAGTGAGAACATTTTTTGGGCAGTGTA
This sequence comes from Callorhinus ursinus, assembly GCF_003265705.2. Taxonomy (NCBI): domain Eukaryota; kingdom Metazoa; phylum Chordata; class Mammalia; order Carnivora; family Otariidae; genus Callorhinus; species Callorhinus ursinus. Next base: position 222,309 of record NW_027397117.1, read on the forward strand.
GAGCGTCGCCCTCCCTCCCATTGGAGACTCCCTGCACATTTCCTTGCTGGCCCTGCGAATCCTGGGTGCGGACTCAAGCTCTGGGACCACTCGCTCTGAGCAGGATAAACCTTGTCCCGTGGGCAGGATTTCCATTTCTGAATTTTGACACAATCTGTGGGCTGCATTGAGACGACGAGCCAAGGGTCCTGGGTTTGAAGGGACCTGAGAACAGAGAGGTCCTGAGAGGTACCTGTTCAGGGGAGGGAGAAACAGCTGTTTCGGTTCTCTAACACTCATTCCCTGTCTTTACTTCTTAAAACATTGACAGACTAAAACTGCTGTCTAGACCCTTTTCACTCATCCTGTTTGCCCAGAGCTCCCTTTGAAAATCCCAAAGCAGTGGAAATAAGGAAGTCAGGCAAGAAGATGGTTTGTGTACCCTCACACCTTGGCCCAGCCTTCGAGGCCTAGGGCCTAGAGGCGGACTGAGCTCCATCTTTTGCCTCTTTCCGTGGGTGTGGCATGTGTGGCCTACAGACGTGATTGTTCTTTTCACCTGAGGCTGTGGCGGTCACTGTGGCCTCCGCCTCGTCGCTTCTTCCTGCTCTGCGCTGTTTCCCATCACCCTTCTGGGCTTGCTTATGTTTCTTCTTCCCTATCTTCTGGAAGCCACTCTCTTCCCCACTTGCATTTCCAGTCTCTGACCTCTGTGAGAATTTTGTCACTTCATTAAACAGCGTGTCCGTTCTCTTCTGTTTCTGCTTCCCCACCCCTGCCTGGTCTGTCTTCCTCTCCTCCCATCTCCAGCCTTCTCTATACTTCCAGATCTTTGCACTTTGATTTTGCTTCTTGCCTTTCTCCTTCCTTATTTTCTCGATGCAGATTTCTCATTGTGCATCAGCTGCGCCCAGCCCGGGCAGGTCTGCACACAGATGAGAGGCTTGTGCTTTAGCCCCGTGAACGTCTTTCTCGTAATTATCCTGTCCGCTGGTTTTGGTCCTTTCTTCCACAAGGAACAAGTGATGTTTGTATTTTGTGTTGTGCCAGATGGTGAGACCAGAACTGAGCATGATCAAGAAATTTCCGAAGGTACCGGATCACATGGGGTGCTATTGGGAAGATTCCAAAAGGATATTTCTCAGGGTCTTAAATTTGAAGAAGCCTATGAACAAGAAGTCAGTCTCAAGAGGCAACTGGGGAACTCCTCTGGAGAAAGATTGAATAGGAAGATACAAGATTTTGGTCAAGTGACAGATGAGGAAAAGCTAACCCCCGTGGGAGAGAGAAGTGAGAAATACAGTGATTTTGGGAACAGCTTCACTGTGAGTTCTAACCTTATTTCGCATCAGAGACTTCCTGTGGGAGACAGACCCCATAAGTGTGATGAATGTAGCAAGAGCTTTAATCGAACTTCAGACCTTATTCAACATCAGAGAATCCACACTGGGGAGAAACCCTATGAATGTAGTGAGTGTGGGAAGGCCTTCAGTCAGAGCTCACATCTTATTCAGCATCAAAGAATCCACACTGGAGAGAAACCTTACGAATGTAACGATTGTGGGAAGACCTTCAGTTGTAGCTCTGCCCTCATTCTACATCGGAGGATCCACACAGGGGAGAAGCCCTATGAATGTAACGAATGTGGGAAAACCTTTAGCTGGAGCTCCACCCTTACTCATCACCAGAGAATCCACACTGGAGAGAAACCGTACGCTTGTAATGAATGTGGGAAGGCCTTCAGCAGGAGCTCCACCCTTATCCATCACCAGAGAATCCACACTGGAGAGAAGCCCTATGAATGTAATGAGTGTGGGAAGGCCTTCAGCCAGAGCTCCCACCTCTATCAGCACCAGAGAATCCACACTGGAGAGAAGCCCTATGAATGTATGGAATGTGGAGGAAAGTTTACTTACAGCTCAGGCCTTATTCAGCATCAGAGAATCCACACGGGGGAGAATCCCTATGAATGTAGTGAGTGTGGGAAGGCCTTTAGGTATAGCTCAGCTCTTGTTCGCCACCAGAGAATTCACACTGGAGAGAAGCCTTTGAATGTAATGGGAATGAGCAAAAGTTCTCTCAGAGTCACTGCTCAATTAAATATCAGAGAGTCTACCTGAGAGAGCGCCACACACCTGTTTTCCTCACTTCCTCTGCGTCTAAAGAGTTCCTGCCTTACTATATAAGTATGAACATCTTAGAATGTGTCCCTTCCAACTCAAACCTTTCACTTTAGAGAACGGGGCAAATTGGGGAAATCATGCTGGCACATCCTCGTGGTGAGCCACCAGGTCAGTTTCCCCAGGAATCACACCAGGAGGCAAGCGGCAGGCTAAGTGCTGGGAATACGAGGGAAGCTCTGGGACCAGTCACCTTCCATTTTGGAAGTGAGTTTGCACTAGACCATTTCTCTCACACCCGAGGAGCCTTTCTTTCCAAGGTGGGGAATGGAAGCACAGTAGGAATAAAATTCCAAGGATTCCTCCAGTTGGAGTCAGTATGCTCAGCACAGAAGGCAGTGGAAAGGATGTTTGGAGTCCTGCTCTTTGCTAAGAAGGGCACATGGAGGCTCTCTTTCAAAGCCACTGTTCCTAACCCAGCTTTAAGTTTTGATAAGGAATGTGCTGTTTGTTGTTGTTGTTGTCATTGTTCCATGACTTCCTTAATTATGGAAATTTGGGGCTGAGGGATTATTTTATGGGGGGACCCCATGTATTTTGGGGGGCTCTTGGAGCCACAAGCCCGGTTCCAAGAGCAGCGAGGCAATTTTGTTGGAGAACTTGTCCTTCCCTATTGTGATAGGTCTGATTGGGAAATCCATCTGATCATCAGTAAGGCTCACAGGGAGAGGATCAAAAGCATTTAGCATTGGCCTGCTTCCTATCCTCTCTCCCTGTTCCTCTCCCCACTCCCGCGTGGAAAACTGATTTAATCCAAACCCGCCGTTGCTAAGAATAGAATGCTTTGAAGGAGCTCGATCAGCCAGCTTGCCCTGCCCTCTGTCACCTATGACCTATGCCATCTGGCTCCAGCGGCTGGACCTCTCATGACCCCACCCTCTGACTTCAGCAGCCAAGTATGAATGCAAAGAAAGAGCAAAACCCAGAGAAGGGAGTCTCTGGCCTGACACGGCCGCTGGGCTCCTTGCTGGGTTAGGATGGAGCTCGAGTTTTCCCAGCTGAAGGGATGATCTTTCGTTATCTTTTCCCAATCCTGCTCATCCTGTAGCATAAATGAAGTGCACTATTAAACAGAATAGTTTTTTTTAGAAGGAGAGATTGTGTTTTTGTGCAGGAGCCAAATTTATTTCAATTAAAATAGGAAACCATGACTATAACTGGAATCTTTAAAATTTAATCTTTTAGAATTTTTTTTTTTTTACAGACAACTGTTTCTCTTTCACACACATACGACCTCTCACTGTCAAGACTCTGTCGCATTCCTCTGGATACCACCACAGACTCTCAGTCACGTACACGTCGGATTTCGTGTGCGGCATATCATTCTGTGTAGTACGATACTTAAGACCAGCAACCCAAACTAGAAAGGTGTTCCTGGGTGTGGGGGCCCTGACAAGCGTGTACTTGGGTTTTGGGTCGCAGTGGGCATATGTAGATTTCTTGTTCGGGCTCTTGGTGGGAGGAGGTTCCAGTCATGGAGAAGGTGGAGATGAAAGTCTTATGGAGAAAATGGGGAAATGTCTGGAACTGGCCTCTGGAAAATCTTAGAGCATATATTGTGATTGACCACCTAATATGTTTTTGATTCTTAAAGCTATAATGAAACTCATTCTTTTGGCTCTTCATTGAGATTCCCCACATACTTACAGATTGACTTTGTGTCTCAAAGTGTAGGCCATGAACTACCCATATTAGAATCACTAGGCTGCTTGTTAGTAATGCAGGTTTCTGAACCCCCAAATCGGACCTGTCAAATAATTTCTGAGATTAGAGCCTAAAAATTTACACTGAAAAGCAAGAACTAGTAACGGAGTAGAGAATATTTCTGGAGGGAGATGAGCAAGGTCTTGTAAAACCTCTAAAACATAGAGGAGAAGAGGTTCCAGGCAGGACCATTTGGGGGTGGGTGAGGCCTGAGCATGGCCGCTTATGTGGAGATTCAGGTTGTGGAGCTCTGGGAAAGACCCCCCCGAACAGGTAAAACTGCTAGGTGATGGATAGTCGCCACACATGAGGGATCAACCACTTCTCTGCCCGCACGCTGAACTCCCCCAACCCACACAGACCTCATGACTCCCTCCTTGAGAGCATCTCCGTGGGACCTGGGAATGATCTGGACTGTTGCATGAAAATTAATCTTTGAAGCTACTATAACATTTTACTCATCTGGTTTTCCTGATTATTCCTATTTCCCATCATGATTCCTCTTTTCTCAATCCTGAGTGTTCCTGAATGCTGGGTCATGATACCACTTTGTCTTTCTTTACCATTACCCTTGGAGCCACTTACTCCTATAGTCCCAACTCTTATCTGTGCAAATAAGTTTTAAATCTGCTCCTGTGCTACTAGTCTCTCCCAAGTTCCAGTCTTGGGTCTCCGGCAGACTGCTGGGCATTTGTACTTGGACCTCTAAAAGTTTCAAGTTAACGTGTTTCAAACCAGATACATCTTTCCCATAAATTGCCCCCTCTCAAAATTTCTATAAACTCAGGGTCAAACCTTCAGAGTTTTCTTTGGTTGCTCATCCTACATCTGACCAGCATCAAGTCCTAGGCAGGTGAATTCAGTAGGCATGGAGTGGAAAGAGATTATTGGCAGAGGGGAGGGTTTCAGAATTGAGGTCGTGGGGGAGGTGGGATTTCCAAGTGATGGTAATAATAGGAGCTGACACATGGCATATCCTCCGCCTGGCCCTTTTCCAAGTGGTTTTCAGATGTTAAATCATGTAATCCTCACAACCACCTGTGTGTGAGGTGGGTGTTAGTATTAACCCCGTCTTACAGCCGAGGAAACCTTTGAACTTGCCAGGTGAGGCGTGACCTTGGGATCAGAGAATGGAAGACCCTGAGTTGCTCTACTCGGTAGGAGGCTGGACCCCGTGGCCCAGACGGCTCCCATGTGAGGTGGGGAGGCGTGTGTGAAGAGAGCCTCACCCAGGCGATCACCTTGCCCTGTCCCTTAGGATTCTGTGACCTCCATCGTTCCTCTTTGCTTCCATTGCTGCTAAGCCTAGGGTTCAGGTCCTTATTACTTCTCCCCTCGGTTATATAAATAGTCTCCTTGTGGATTGTTCTCTCTATTTTCTCTCAGTCTCCCCAAAGCACTACAACCATCTTGTCACTCCTTCAGTGGCTTCTCCCTTCTTAATAAAATTTGAAATCCTTAGTCGAATAGTGAAGGCTTTCCTTGAGCAGGTCTCTGCATATCTGTACAGCCGTATCTACAACTGCACCTCTTTACACATCGAAAAACCAGATTTGTGAAACCCAGTGCTGGTCAGTAGTGAGGGTGGTAAAAAAATATATTTTGTTCAGTACTATTGCAATAGAGGAAAAGAGACCTCTGTATAGAACTGGGCTCATGTCCGAATACAGCTGGTCAAGGGATTTACAGCCGAGGGGCAAGGTAGGGGTCAGTGGATGGAAAATTTCTAAGAGAAAAGAAAAACATCAGGGTAAGAAGGATTTTGGTTAAACTGACCTAACAGGATTCTTGCTGAAGAAAGGCCGGGGTGAGCAGATCCCCCCCTGAGGTGACGGTGGAGGATGAGGGACTGTTGGTAAACTGACTTCTCAGGGTTCTTGCTAAACCTAGATTTATGAGGAAACGCACAGAAGGGCCTAGGAGAAGGTTCAGGATCCTGAGTTTGGTTTGGTCAAGCAAAGAAGCTTTGTCCCATCAAATAGGAAGATGATAACAGGGCCCGTCCACACCTTAGGTTCATGCCCACAAGTTTGTTCACTCGTGGTGTTCCCACATCCTGCTGGGGCTCCCCACATTCAATCAATAAAAATCAGAGTTCAAAAGGGCCTTAGAAACCATCTTCAACCTCCTGCTCGGTGCAGAAGTTCAGCGGTAGCCCTGACTGATGACCATCCATTCTCTCCTGCACTGTCTTCAGGATGAGAGGCACCTTGTTGTACCCAGTAGAAAAGCAGGAGGTTCCCCTGTTGAATGTTCTCACTGCTAGAAGTTCATCTGAGCTGAAATCTGCCTCCTTAAGTTTCTGCCTCCCATGGTTAGCTTCTGGTTTTGCCTCTCATCTGTGAAATGAGAAAGATGGGCAAGATTTCCAAGGACATTATCTGTCATAAAAGCAGTTTCAGGGTGCCTGGGGTGGCTCAGTTGGTTAAGCGACTGCCTTCGGCTCAGGTCATGATTCTGGAGTCCCGGGATCGAGTCCCACATGGGGCTCCCTGCTCGGCGGGGAGTCTGCTTCTCCCTCTGACCCTCTTCCCTCTCGTGCTCTCTATCTCTCATTCTCTCTCTCTCAAATAAATAAATAAAATCTAAAAAATAAAAAAAAAATAAAAGTTTCATTCCCAGTGCCCCTCACCCATTCTGAGTCCTGTCTGTTCTTGAGATCCAGCTCTATTCTGAGAACGCATATTATGTGATAAATTTCCAAGTAAGGGAGAACCCTGGTTTTACCTGAACATGTCAGCTGAGAGGAGTAGGAACCACGGAGTGGTGGTGGAGAAGAAAATCTTCAATATTTTTTAAAAATAAATTGTTTATGGAGTTTAAATTTTGTAATCTCCTTCAAAGAAAAAAATAAAGGAAAGCCCAGTCAGGTGTATTATTTTAAATATGCCAGTAATGAAGAACTGAAGATTTTAAAATGAGTACAGAATTACGTGGACTAGGGGCACCTGGCTGGCTCAGTTGGTAGAGCATGTGACTCTTGATCTCGGGGTCATAGGTTCGAGCCCCACCCTGGGTGTAGAGCTTACTTTAAAAAAAAAATTACATGGACTATTTTTTTTTAATATTTTATTTATTTATTTGAGAGAGAGAGAATGAGAGAGAGCACGAGAGGGAAGAGGGTCAGAGGGAGAAGCAGACTCCCTGCCGAGCAGGGAGCCCGATGCGGGACTCGATCCCGGGACTCCAGGATCATGACCTGAGCCGAAGGCAGTCGCTTAACCAACTGAGCCACCCAGGCGCCCTACATGGACTATTTTTTACATAAAGATAAATCTGGTCACCAGAGTGGTTTCCTCTCCACAAGCATATTTTTCTTTGTGTATTTCCTACTTTGGTTGCTGACATCTTTCACTTCCCAGTCAACCAAGCCAGAAACCTGGGGATTGTTCTGGATGCGTTGTTGCTCTGCATCTACCCACGCCCCCACCTCCACTTGTCAGGTAATATCCAGCCCATCCTGTGTTTGCACACCCTTGACTCCCACATTGGCCTGGGCTCTCCTTAACTCGTTCTAGGACTCTGGCCCCAGCCTTACAGAAGTCTCTTTGCTTCCAAAGCCTTGCTCCTCAATCCATTCTTCATACCTCTGCATGAGCTCTCTAAAATGCCAAGTGTGTGACACCATCACCCAGACCTTCCAGTGGCCCCTCTCATTCCTTAGGCCAGTGACCAAAATTTTTTTTTAAAGATTTTATTTATTTATTTGAGAGAGAATGAGAGAGAGAGAGCATGAGAGGGGGGAGGGTCAGAGGGAGAAGCAGACTCCCCGCCAAGCAGGGAGTCCGATGCGGGACTCGATCCCAGGACTCCAGGATCATGACCTGAGCCAAAGGCAGTCGATTAACCAACTGAGCCACCCAGGCGCCCCAGTGACCAAATTCTTTATGGAGAAGCAGACTTCTCATTATCTAGTCCTGCCTCCTAGCACACTTGTTTGTTTGTTTGTTTTATAGATCTTATTTATTTGACAGAGTACAAGGAGGGGGAGTGGCAGGCAGAGGGAGACGGAGAAGCAGGCTCTCTGCTGAGCAGGGAGCCCGATGTGGGGCTTGATCCCAGGACCCCGGGATCATGACCTGAGCCGAAGGCAGACTCTTTTTTTTTTTTTTTTTTTTTTT
>NW_027397117.1:230392-286101 GCF_003265705.2 Callorhinus ursinus
TTTTTTTTTTTTTTTTTTTTTTTTTTTTAGTCTTGAGGTCTTTTATTTTCTTTACATTTATCATGCCATGAATTCATAGGGAATGGGTTCCAGCAGTTCAGGCTCCTTTCCATTAGTTCTCACAAAGTGTGCTTCTCTGGGTGGGGCAGGCTGGCGCTTCAGTTGAACCCAAGTACCTTTCTCTTTGGCTTCCTTCTTTTTCTGATCATTTTTTTTTTTTAAAGATTTTATTTATTTATTTGAGAGGGAGAGAATGAGAGATAGCACGAGAGGGAAGAGGGTCAGAGGGAGAAGCAGACTCCCTGCTGAGCAGGGAGCCCGATGCGGGACTCGATCTCGGGACTCCAGGATCATGACCTGAGCCGAAGGCAGTCGCTTAACCAACTGAGCCACTCAGGCGCCCTTTTCTGATCATTTTCCTTCACACGCTTCAGGAAGCTGTCTCAGCTCTTTGAGTATTTAATATGCTCAATGCGTACATTAATTCTCTTGGCAAGAATCTTGCCCTTAACCTGTTTGTTTACAACAATGCCAACAGCGTGCTGAGTAACATTGTAGACTCTTCCAGTTTTGCCATGGTAACATTGGTGGGGCATTCCTTTCTGAACAGTGCCCATTCCCTTGATGTCCACAATATCACCTTTCTTATAGATTCGCATGTATGTGGCCAAAGGAACAACTCCATGTTTTCTAAAAGGCCTAGAGAACATATAGCGGGTACCTCTCCTCTTTCCCTTTGTGTTGGTCATTTTGGCAAATTACTGGAAGATGGCGGTTTCCCGAAGGCAGACTCTTAACCGGCTGAGCCACCCAGGTGCCCGTCCTAGCACACTTCTTACCCCAAGTCCCTCCCCTGCCCCTCCCACATATTTGGCCCTGGAGCCATGCAAAACCACGGTTAGGGTTACAGGAACACACGTGCTGTTTCATGCCTCTGTGCCTTTGCATGTGCTCTTCCTGCTTTCCGAACGCCCTCCCCTCCTTGCCCACCTAACAAACTCCTGTTCACCTTTGCAAACCTCCTCGTGAGCTTCACCTTTTCTGTGGAGCCTTACCAGGGATAGTGCCCGCCCCCTTCCTGCGAGCTACCTCTGCATCTTGTGTGTACTTTCCTTCTCCTGCTTACTCATTTGTTCATATATCTGACTCCCTCGCTGTGGTGAGTTTTCCCCTACATTTTCACACTTTTCTACCACAAATAAGCATTGCGTTCTTAATCAGAAAATAACAAATATTAAGAAAAAAAATAGGGGCGCCTGGGTGGTTCAGTTGGTTGAGCGACTGACTCTTGATTTCGGCTCAGGTCGTGATCTCAGGGTCGTGAGCCCCCTGAGCCCCCCCCCCCCCCCCGGCAGGCTCAGCAGGGAGTCTGCTGGAGAGTCTCCCTCTCCCTCTGCCCCCCCAAATAAATAAATCCTTAAAAAGAAAGAAAATAAAGTAGCAAGAAGTAACATCCATTGAGCACTTACTACATATCAGGCATTGTTCTAAGCACTTTATATGTTACCTAATTCAATCCACATCACAATTCCATGATGGTAGGTACTATTATTGTCCCCATTTCTATTCCCTTTCTTCAGGAAAGAAGGAAGGAAGGAGAGAGTGGGGGGGGAGCCCCCCAGGCATGCAGTAAATGGCACAATGAGGTACAAAGGCGTTTGGAGCCTCCAGCTGGGGCTTCATCTCCTTATCACTCTCCCCAGACCACCAGAGGGAATTGCCCCTACCCCTGCCCTCCTTCAAGGCCCCTCTCCTCCCACCAGTCCTGGTGCTCTTCAGTGGCAGTTCCGCAAGTCCTGAGGGGGATACAGCAAAGCATGGTTCCTACACCAAAGGGGGCTCTGGTCCCCTGGGAGGCAGGAAACCTGTATGGTTAATAGGGGACAATGAGGCACCAGCAGAGGTACCGAGATCATGAGAGCTCATCTTTATTGACTGCTGACCTCCATGCCAGCTTGTGTGGTCTTCACAGCAATCATAGACGCTGGGAGTCCTTTTATTTTATTTTATTTTTTATTTATTATTTTTTTTGGCGGGGGGGATCCTTTTAATATCCTTATTTTGCAGATGAGAAAACCAAGGCCCACAGTGGTTAAGTAACTTGCCTGACGTTACAGTATTAATAAGTAGTGAAGCAGGGATTCGGACCCACGCAGCCTGGCTCCAGAGCCAGGGCTCTTTTTTTTTTTTTTTAAGATTTTATTTATTTATTTGACAGAGAGACACAGTGAGAGAGGGAACACAAGCAGGGGGAGTGGGAGAGGGAGAAGCAGGCTTCCCGCGGAGCAGGGAGCCCGATGCGGGGCTCGATCCCAGGACCCCGGGATCATGACCTGAGCCGAAGGCAGACGCTTAACGACTGAGCCACCCAGGCGCCCCTGGAGCCTGGGCTCTCAATGACACCACTGCAGTATCTACAAGTGAAATGGGGGAACTCAAGAAAAGTTGGTTGTGTTCTGCCTGGGAAGATGCGAGGCAGGTAGCAGCCACAAAAGGCTTCGTTGAGGAAATGGCATTAAAGCTAAATTGAAATCGTGGACAGGTAAAATAGAGATAACCATTTCTCTTTTCATGCCAAACATGTGACTTCTCTTTCCTCAAGACTCCATCATATTCCTCTAGAATTCCTCTGCGTGGTACGATACTTAAGACTGTGTGGGCAGATAGAAATCATTAAGACAAAACTATTTAGCCAGAAACATGCACGACCCCTGCCACCCCTCCCCTCATTCCTGTCCGCTTCATCACGGTGTGGACACCAGGCTGAAAAGTACAGTGAAAAGGAACTTAAGATCGTCTCATCTGTAGGAAGAAGCTGATGCACCATCAGAATCATAAACAGTAACTAGTGACCAAAAAAAAAAAAAACTTTTCAAGCTACTTACAACACCTGTCTTTTACCTAGATTGAAAATATAATTTTTTTTAGTAATACTTATCTGCTCTAATTACACCACAGAAAAACCATACCACAGCAGCTGCATGTGACTCTTCATGTCTCACACATGTTCAGAACTGTCATGGTGCCCTGTCATGGATTTCCATCACCTACCCCATGGAGCTAGCATTAAGGGCCTGTGAGCTCGCCAGCCCCCGCCAGGACCCACCATGCAGCATCTTCTCTCATGAGCACGCCACTTACTCTCCACCGTCCTGCCTTTGCTGATACTGTTCCCTCTGCAATGTCCTTCCCTCCTTTCCTGATTGCTAAAATCTGAGTATGTTAATATGGGGGGAAGGCATTCTAAGTGGGAGGACAGTAGCTGCACTGGGCTCCTGGAGAGGAATGTACTTGCCACATTCCAGGACCAGTGAAGGCATTGCAGTCTAGGAAGGGCTCTGCTTTCTGAAAGTCAGGTCCTAACATGTGAGGGGGTTTTCTCATACAGAATCCTTGATCCTTAATCCAGTTGAAATTCTGATAGAAAATTTGGCTACCCTTAATACACACAAGGGTAACTGATGGCATGGATCTTTTCATGCCAAGCCACATCTGACCCCCACAGGCAGCCTCTACTAAGAGCAGCACGTAGGGGGCACCGGGGTGGCCTCAGTCAATTAAGCGTCTGCCTTCAGCTCGGGTCATGATCTTGGGGTGCTGGAATCGAGTCCCGCATCAGGCTTCCTGCTGAGCGGGGAGTCTGCTTCTCCCTCTCCCTCTGCCCCTCTGCCCGCTTATGCTCTCTCTCTCTCTCTCAAATAAATAAATCTTAAAAAAAAAAGAAGAAAAAGCAGCGCGTGGGGTGCCTGGGTGGCTCAGTTGCTTAAGCGACCAGCTCTCGATTTTGGCTCAGCTCATGATCTCAGGGTCGTGAGATCGAGCCCTGCACTGGGCTCTGCACTCAGTGTGAAGTGTGCTTGAGATTGTCTCCCTCTGCCCCTCTCCCTGCTTGAGCTCTGTGTCTGAAATAAATAAAAAATTAAAAAAAAAAAACCCGTGTAGACATCCAGGGTCCAGGATTCTCCTCACTGTGAATCCCCCACTGCTCCACCAATGCTCACCTCTTGGCGAGGCTCTGTATGCCTTACACTCCCTTAATTGCTTGCTTGCTTGGGTTTATTTGTGCATGTGTTTTTATTCTTATTATTTTTTAAAGATTTATTTATTTACTTGACAGAGAGCACAAGCAGGGGGAGCAGCAGGCTCCCTACTGAGCAGGGAGCTCGATGCGGGGCTCGATCCCAGGACCCTGGGATCATGACCCGCACTGAAGGCAGACGCTTAACCGACTGAGCCACCCAGGCGCCCCTGGGCATATGTTTTAAATACCAACTGTGTTATAATCCATACACCACACAGTTTACCCATTTGAAGGGTACAGTTCAGTGGTATTTAGTGTTCAGAGTTGTGCAGCATCACCATAATCAATTTGAGAACATTTTCACCACCCCAAAAAGAGACCCCATACCCTTTGGCAGTCATTCCCGTCCCCCTAATTCCCTCAGCCCCTGGCGACTACCAGTCTACTGTCTGCCCCTCCGGGTTTGCCTAGCCTGAACATTCCACGTGAATGGGATCGCCATAGCACAATATGTGGCCTGCTGTGTCCGGCTTCTTTCGCTTCTCAGGACGATGTCAAGCTTCGTTCAAGTATGTTGCTGCCCGAGGGGTGCCTGGGCGGCTCAGTTGGTTGGGCGACTGCCTTCGGCTCAGGTCATGATCCCGGAGTCCCGGGATCAAGTCCCGCGTCGGGCTCCCTGCTCAGCGGGGAGTCTGCTTCTCCCTCTGACCCTCCCCCTTCTCATGCTGTTTCTCTCTCTCTCTCTCTCTCTCTCTCTCTCTCTCTCTCTCTCTCTCAAATAAAAAATTTTTTAAAAATCCTAAAAAAAAGTATGTTGCCGCTTGAATCTATACTTCATCCTTTTTAATAGCTGAATAGCACTCCATTGTATGCATTTACCAGTCTGTTCATTCTTTTCATCCACTGGGGGGCATTTGGGTTGTTGCCACGTTTGGGCTATTAGGAATAATGCACAATGAACGTTGTGTACCAGCTTTTGTCTGGACGTATGTTTTCATTTCTCTTGGGTATATATACTCAAGATAGGAATTTCTGGGTCAAATGCTTTATTTAGCCTTCTGAGAGAATGCCAGATGGTCCTCCCAAGTGGTTGTCCCATGTTACATGCTCGCCAGCAATTATAGGCTTCTTTTTTTTTTTAATTTTATTTATTTATTTGAGAGAGAGAGAATGAGAGATAGCATGAAAGGGAAGAGGGTCAGAGGGAGAAGCAGACTCCCCGCTGAGCAGGGAGCCCGACGCGGGACTCGATCCCGGGACTCCAGGATCATGACCTGAGCTGAAGGCAGTCGCCCAACCAACTGAGCCACCCAGGCATCCCCCAATTATAGGCTTCTGATTTCTCTGTATCCTCAACGACACTCGTCACTATCCTTTTTATTATAGCAGTTCTACTGGGTGCGAAGTGGTCTCACTGTGGTTTGATTTGCATTTCTCTGATGGCTAGTGATGGTGGGCATCTTTCCACTTGCTTTGTATGTCTTTTTTTTCCTAAGGATTTTATTTATTTATTTGAAAGAGAGAGCACAAGCCGGGGGAGGGGGGGCAAGGGGCAGAGGGAGAGGAAGAAGCAGACTCCCTGCTGAGCAGGGAGCCCAACACAGGGCTCAATCCCAGGACCCTAAGATCATGACCTGAGCTGGAGGCAGATGCTTAACTGACTGAGCCACCCAGGCGCCCCCATTTGTATGTCTTTTTTGGAGAAATGTCTATTCAGACCCTTTGCCTGTCTTTTAATTGGTTGGCTTTTTATTATTGAGTTGTAGGATATGTTCTAGGTGTAAGCCTTATCAAATATGCCTGATTTACAAAAATTTTCTACCATTCTATAGGTTCTCCTTTTACTTTTTTTTTTTTTTTAAGATTTTACTTATTTATTTGGCAGAAACACAGCGAGAGAGGGAACACAAGCAGGGGGAGTGGGAGAGGGAGAAGCAGGCTTCCCGCTGAGCAGGAAGCCCGATGTGGGGCTCGATCCTGGACCCTGGGATCATGACCTGAGCCGAAGGCAGACGCTTAACGACTGAGCCACCCAGGCGCCCAGTCCTTTTACTTTCTTAATGGTGTTCTTTGAAGCCGGAAGGTTTTAATTTTGGTGATGTCCAGTTTGTCCATTTCTCTTTTGGTTCCTTATGCTTTGGGTGTCTGTATTAGTTAGGGTTCTCCAGGAAAAAAGAAACAATAGGATATAGAGAGATATAGAAGAGGGGATTTATCATGGGAAATGGCTTACGCAATTGCGGAGGTCGAGCTATGCCATGATATTCTACTTGCAAGCTCTACAACCAGAAAAGCTCCTGGAATAATTCATTCCGGGTCCAAAAGGCTGGTGTAATTCCCGGAGTCTGAAGGCCTGGGAAGCAAGGACAGTCCCGATGTCAGAGGGCAGAGGATGGATGAGCGGGAGGGAGGGAGGAGAGGGAGAGAGACAATGCACCTGTTCTCTGCTTTTTGGTTCTGTTGAGGCCCTCAACCGACAGGATGATGCCTGCTCACATTGGTGAGGGCAGATCTTCTTTACTCAGTCTGTTTGAATGCTCATCCCTCCATAACCACCCTCACAGACACACCCAGAAACAATGTCTTACCAGCTCTCTGGGCATCCCTTAGCCCAGTCACATTGCCACGTAAAAGTAACCATCCCGGTGTCCTATCTAAGAAACCGTTGCTGGTGGCAATGTAAAATGGTACAGCCATCCTGGAAAAGTTTGGCCGTTATGTAGGGGTTCCACGAATGTATACATGTGCTAAAATTAATAGAACTGGAAAACAGAAGAAAAATTGTGCGATCATTTTTTTTTAACGATTTTATTTATTTATTTGAGAGAGAGAGCACATGAGAGGGGGAAGGGTCAGAGGGAGAGGCAGACTCCCTGCCGAGCAGGGAGCCCAAGGCGGGACTCGATCCAGGGACCCCAGGATCATGACCTGAGCCGAAGGCAGTCGCTTAACCGACTGAGCCACCCAGGCGCCCTGCGTGATCATTTAAAAAAACTTTTTTTCTTTAAAGATTTTATCTATTCATGAGAGACAGGGAGAGAGAGAGAGAGAGAGAGAGGCAGAGGCAGAGGGAGAAGCAGGCTTCCCGCTGAGCAGGGAGCCCATGTGGGGCTGGATCCCAGGACCGCGGGATCATGACCTGAGCCGAAGGCAGACGCTTAACCGACTGAGCCACCCAGGCGCCCTCATTTTAAAACATTTAAAAATTTAAAGTAACTACCTCACGGATTGGTGAGTAGACAAAATAATGTATGTGCGGTGCAGAAAACAACGCGCTTGATGTGCTCCCCATGTTCCGGGGCAGGCTGATGTGGTGAGCCAGGAAGCACTTTCATGGGAAAGGCGGGGCTGGCAGTCAGGGGAGGTGGCTTGGGAGGCCCTGGGAGGGGCTGATCAGAGGGGTACCGAGCCGGGGACGGGGACCCGTGGAGCCCGCGCGTCCTGCCCGGCCCTGCGCGCGTGGGGAACCTGGGGACCGGCGCGCCGGCCCTCCCCTGCCAGACCGGCCTGCAGCCCCGCGGGGCCGGGGGTGGGGGGGGTAATGCCCTCCCCAGCAAGCCCTCCGCCCCCCGCCGTCCGGGCAGTGCAGGGACTCGCGCCTCTGGCCCCTCCGACCTCGCGAGGCTGCAGACTGTGGCGCCGGCTCCTCTGGAGCACATTCGTCTTTCTGGGTCCCATGACCCCCGGACGCTGCCCAAGGAGGATCAGGAGGTTGGGGGCGGGGCCTGCAATGCTCAGGTTCCTTACACACCCCACCCCCACCCGAGGGTGATTTCGATGCATAACCAAGTTTGGGAACCCCGACTTAAATCCTCTTTCCGGTCAGTTGGCAATCCCCAAGGTGGATGCCCCCGTGGAGGTGGGAAAGCACAGTGTGCTCGCTTTCCTGGCCTGTTAATCCAGCCCTTTCCCTGCCGCTGCACCCCCTTTGTAGAGGTTTCCGGACCCCTGAGTCCCACCGGCCAGAGACTGCGAGCTCCTTCTCTCAACCCGTCACTGGAGGGCCAGACAAGCTGGCTTACATGCTGGCAGTGGGCCAGGTGGGGGGTCACAGCCACAGAGAAGAGAGGCTGAGGCTGAGAGGCCCGCTGGGGTGAACAGCAGGATTTGCCGGTCCTCTAACCACTGAAGTAAACTCACCAAAGCAGGAAGACTGGCTCTGCTGGCCAATGTGGCGTCCCCTGAGGGGAGACCAGGCTGCAGGGCGGAGAGAGGGGCGTCTTTCATGGTGGAGAAACTCGGGTGGGCCGATCCCCCACTGGAGAGGGTCTGCGGACCAGGTGTGTAGGGGAAGGAGGGCAGGTGGCGGAGGAGAGGGTGCCCCCAGGAGAATGGCGGGAGACCCCGGTTAGGGTCAGATGGGAAAGGGCCTTTCATGGCAAGCTGAGGACTGGCTCACTTTACCCCCAGGTAGCAGGAAGTCAGAGGAGGTTTACAAGCAAGTTGATTCTGTGAAAACCAAGAGGGTGGTTGGCTTAGCTGAGTACCAAGATACAACGGGCCTGACCACAAAGCCCCTGGAGTCTGAGGCTGCGGGGGTACAGTGTGGGAGGTGAGAGTCTCCCTGCATCCCAGGAGGGACAAGTGGGGAGAATCACGCTTGGTTTGGCCACCAGGCTCGGAGGGCATGGGGGCTGGGAGGCAGCAGAGGCCAGCGGGTGCTCATGGAAAACCGGGAAGGGCTATGCCAGGGAGAGGAGACCAAGGCGGGACAGGGTCAGCGGCCAGGAGGCGAAGCTGCTGAGAGACAGGTTTGGACCAAGGGTCACGTTGTTGGGAGGTAAAGGCCTGGCCAGAGGGGGAGCTGCCAGCCCTGGGGGCTGGAATGTTCAGAAAGAGGCCGGGTGTTACCATAGAGGCTCAAGCATCATGTGAAAGGTTGCACATTCATTATTCAGTTAATATTTACTGAGCAGCTGCCTGGGCCCTGGGGTAGACCTGCGGGTACAGCAGGGAACCCAACGGTCCCTGGAGCCTCTGTTCATATGCGGCCAGAAATAAGAGGTCAGCAAAGAGCAGGGGCTGAGGCAGGAGAAAGTCAGATCCAAGAGGTAAGGGGATGGCTTCCCTGTCAGCTTGGCCAGGTGACAGTCTCCATTCAGTCAAACACTGATGGAGGGGTAGCCACGATGTGTAGTTTGTCCATGTGATCAGAGCTCTAAGCGCAATCATCCTTGGTAATCTAGGTGGGACTGATTCAGTCCATTGAAAGGCTCAGAGCAGGGGTGCCTGGGTGGCTCAGTCGTTGGGCGTCTGCCTTCGGCTCAGGTCATGATTCCAGGTCCTGGGATCGGCCCCGCGTTGGGCTCCCTGCTCGGTGGGAAGCCTGTTTCTCCCTCTCCCACTCCCACTGCTTGTGTTCCCTCTCTCGCTGTATCTCTGTCAAATAAATAAATAAAATCTTAAAAAAAAAAAAAAAGAAAGAAAGGCTCAGAGCAGAGCTTCTTTCCCAGAAGAAATTCCACCTGTGGGCAGCAGTTTTAGCTTGAGCCGGAGTTGCGCCTGCCCCTCCTGATGGCCTGCCTTGTGGATTTCAGACTTGCCTAGCCAGCCCCCTGCAATCAACTAAGCCATTCTGTTGCAAGAAAGCTCTCCTCCTGTGTCTCTCCCCTGACTGACCTGGGGGGCGTGTTATGTACCGGCTGGCAGCCCCGGTTGGAGGTTTGACCAGCTCCCTGAGTGAACCTGAGCCACAGGAGGGCTTCAGCAGAGTGACCATGGTCTGTGGTCTGACCCCCATTGACAAGGGCTCACTCTGGCGCCAAGGAGTCGTGTTGGAAAGCAGCAAAGAAAAGTCAGGATTAGGAATGAAATTGATATGTCCTAAACATGGGCTGTTCCTTTGTTACGGAGCTGTAACTGGAAAGGCAACAGGGACTTGGTGTATTTATTGAGTTGTTTATTTTGAGTGAATAGCATAATGAACTCAAAATGTGATCAAGTCCTGATGGAACTGAGACACATTTTTTTTTTTTTTTAAGTAGGCTCCACACCCCACATGGGGCTCAAACTCATGACCCTGAGATAAAGGGTCACATGCTCTACTGACCAAGCCAGCCAGGCGCCCTGGAACTGAAACAAACTTTTATCCAATCAGATCCTTGACTTCATGGGCATTACCTATCAGGCCATTTCCTACTGTCTTGACTTCACAGACTGTTCTTGGAATGCTACCTTACCACAAACCTAACAGATCCTTTGATGGGCAGCCTAATCGCCACTGAGACTCATTGTTCAGAGATGGTCCGTGTCTGCATAGAACCAATACAATGGGTTTGAGAGTCAGGTATTCTTAGCCGTGTCCCTTGACTTGCTGTAAGTGACCCTTTGGCAAATGACTCACCTCTTAAGCCTCAGTTGTCACTTCTGTGAACAGGAGTTACTTGATAAGAGTGTTGTGAGGCTTAAAAGCCAGCACGTGGGGCGCCTGGGTGGCTCAGTTGGTTAAGCGACTGCCTTCGGCTCAGGTCATGATCCTGGAGTCCCGGGATCAAGTCCCGCATCGGGCTCCCTGCTCAGCAGGGAGTCTGCTTCTCCCTCTGACCCTCTCCCTTCTCATGCTCTCTGTCTCTCTCTCATTCTCTCTCTCAAATAAATAAATAAATAATCTTAAAAAAAAAAAACCAACACACAGCCAAGGGTTTGCCTAGAGGCTGCGCGAAGTGTGTGCTCAGGACGTGTTACTAATCATTCATATCAGTAGGAAGATCTACCAGGAGCAATTCATGGCTTAGAGAGACACCAGACAGGTCCTGTGGTGTCTTTCTAGACAGAATGGATATCCCTCGAGTCATTTTTAAAGACCATTTATAGACTCTTTCAGATTAATCTCGTCTGCTATAAGAGGAATTCCCAGTTTTGATATACTTTTGAGCCATCATAAGACATCTGTCTTTAACATGCTCTAAATTTCCTCAAAAGATAGACTCCACAGTTGCAGAATATGATTCAAATATTTGTTAGCCTTTTTTTGTTAAAAAAAAGGGGGGATTTGGGGTACCTGGGTGGCTCAGTCGGTTAGGTGTCTGCCTTTGGGTCATGTGATCCCAGGGTCCTGGGATCGAGCCTCACATTGGGCTCCCTGCTCAGCAGGGAGTTTGCTTCTCCCTCTCCTTCTGCTCCTCTCCCTGCTCATTCTCCCTCTTTCTGATAAATAAAATCTTTTTTAAAAAAATGGGATTTAGGGGTGCCTGGGTGGCTCAGTCGTTAAACGTCTGCTTTCAGCTCAGGTCATGATCCCAGGGTCCTGGGATCAAGCCCCGCATCGGGCTCCCTGCTCGGCAGGAAGCCTGCTTCTCCCTCTCCCACTCCCCCTGCTTGTGTTCCCTCTCTCGCTGTGCCTCTCTGTCAAATAAATAAATAAAGTATTTTAAAAAATGGGATTTATTGCATACACCAAGCACAATACACTTTGGGACAATTTTATTTTAGTTTTTTTTTTTTAAAGATTTATTTATTTGACAGCACACACAAGCAGGGGGAGAGGCAGGCAGAGGCAGAAGCAGGCTCCCTACTGAGCAGGAAGCCCGATGCAGGGCTCGGTCCCAGGACCCCAGGATCATGACCTGAGCTGAAGGCAGATGCTTAACAGACTGAGCCACCCAGGTGCCCCTGGGGCAATTTTTAAAATTGTGGTAAAATATACTTAACATAAATTTTACCATTTTTATGTGTATAATTCAGTGTCATGAAGTACATTCCCAGTGTTGGAGTCTTTTTGGTACACCAAACTCACCAGGTTTTCCTAAAGTATGAGTTTGGGTGACTGAATACTCCTCCCATTTCAGGACAGTTGCAGGCCCTCCCTGGCTCAGGGTTCCTAAATAATCCTAACTCGTATAACAGAGAGACTGTATGTGAGATGGAATCCAAACTGCCTGGAGGCTATCTCAAGCCTTCCCCTAGGTGAACTCTCAGGTGCTTGGTAAGGTCCCTCTTTTCTTTTTTTCTTTCTTTCTTTTCTTTTTTTTAAGATTTATTTATTTTACAGAGAGAGAGAGCGCGCGCGCGCACTCTGGAATCTCTGGTGTTGAGAAAGCTGTGAGCAATTCCTGAAGGCTTTTCCGCACTCACATTTATATGGTTTCTCCCTAGAACAAATTCTCTGATGTCAGTGAGGTGTGTTCTGCCTCAAGGCTTTTCCACAGTCGCTGCACTTAAATGAGTTCTCCCCATGATGGATTTTCCAGTGCTGAGTAAGGGCTTCTCTCCAGCATGTTTTCTCAGATGCCAGAAGGTGGGGCTTCTGATGCAGGTTTTCCCACAATCACTACATAATAGGATTTCTTTAGTCTGGGGATTTTATGATGCTTACCAATGGCTGCGCAACCTAATTTACATTTCTTTTTTTTTTTTGATATTTGTTTATTTATAGGTGGGCAGGGGCAGAGGGAGAGAGAATATTAAGCAGACTCCCCACTGAGTGCAGAGCCTGATGAGGGGCTCGATTTCATGACCCAGAGATCACGACCTGAGCCAAAACGAAGAGTCAGACCCCCAACCGACTGTGCCACCCAGGCACCCCCCAATTTACATTTCTTATCAGATCTTCTTTCTTTCTTTCTTTCTTTTTGGTATTTAAAAATTTTTTTAAGATTTTTTTTTTTTTTAAGTAGGCTCCATGCCCAGCGTGGAGCCCAACACAGGGCTTGAACTCACAGCCCTGAGATCAAGACCTGAGCTAAAATCAAGAGTTGGATGCTTAACCAACTGAGCCACCCAGGCACTCCCCAGGTTTTTTTTTTTTTTTTAAGTAGGCTCCATGCCCATTGTGGGGCTTGAACTCATGAGCTCGTGATCGAGAGTTGCTCTACCAGCTGAGTCAACCAGACATCCCATAAGATCGTTCTTCTTATGAGATATTGACATTTCTATCGGCTTTCTTAGGATTACAGGCTTTTTCTTCAATGGGGGGTAGCTTCCTGGGGATGCCTTGTTGCTGGGCTCGGACACGACCTGGGGGAAGGGGATACTTTTCTCTCTCGTGGAATTCTGCTGCATTTTCTAAACAGCTCGGAGATGTAGAATACTCATCCAGTCTTCCATTTATACCTGCTGCTTCACAGTCACCCCTTCCTGGAGTGCTCAGCTTCTTCCCGGTTGTCAAGTCTTGGTTTAAGAGAAAAGAAAATAGAAAAGGCCAATGCCATCAATCTCTGTGGTAAAGAAAAGAAACATTCCACAAAAAGTCCAGAACAACTTACAGGACTCTGAGATAAATGGGCAAGCAGCCTGGGCATGGGAAGCAGACAAAGCCTCAGTGAGAATTCTGCCTCCACCACTGAATTGCTTGGAGGCCCCGAGTCTGGTTCCTCGCGCCCTAGTTCACAGATTCTTCTGGGTACAGAATGTATGTGAAAGCCTCAAGCACTGCACATGACATACTAAGTTTCCATATTAATTCAGTGAACAGTAGCTGGTGTCATCTCCCAAAAGCACTTGCTGGGGCACCCGGCTGGTTCAGTCCATGGAGCGTGTGACTCTTCATCTCGGGGTTGTGAGTTCGAGCCCAACGTTGGGCGGAGAGGTTACTGAAAAAAATAAAATAAAAACAACAACAAAAAGCACTCGCTAAGTACATTCTCCTTCACAAATGGCTCAGTGTGGGTTTCTGGCAGCTGCCGAGAAGAGGAAGAGGGGAGTTTAAGATTGCCCCTGTGGGGGCGCCTGGGTGGCTCAGTTGGTTAAGCGACTGCCTTCGGCTCAGGTCATGATCCTGGAGTCCCAGGATCGAGCCCCACATCGGGCTCCCTGCTCAGCGGGGAGTCTGCTTCTCCCTCTGACCCTCCCCCCTCTCGTGTTCTCTCTCTCTCAAAAAAAAAATCTTTAAAAAAAAAAAAAAGAATGCCCCTGTATCCCACACTCATAATCAACGTCCCTTCCATGTTCTTAATGATTCCATCCTCTGCTAACCGCATCTCCCCTAGGAAGATACTTCCTCCAGCCATGGCCTGTCTTACTTCCCCCTGCCCCCACAGCCAGCCTGTAATCCACGTTTTGTCACTACCTGTGGTCTCTGGGTGAAAGAGGGATGCCATCAACACATTGGAAGCAGTAACCCACTTGGAGTAGTGGAGAAGGGCCCAATTTGATAAAGAGAATTGAAGAATAAGCCTCATCTCCTACTTCCAATTAAATCTGCCTCTAAAATAGATCTTGCCGTTGATTCAAGATGCTCTACCATAGTAGGTTACATAATGGCCACACAAAGGTGTCAAGCCCTAATCCCTGGAACTTGTAAATGTTATTTTATTTGGAAAAAGGATCTTTATAGATCTAATTAAGGAATTTGAGATGAGATCAGCCTTTTATTTTTAACTGTGGGGAAAATGAACCCAGAGCTCTTGTGCTTGATCCCATTGAGGTGTCACTCCTATCACATGAACTAGGAGGGTATTCATAGAAGAAATGAAGGATCAGAGGATTGTTGACCATGTGGACTCAGGAGGAGAATCCCCTTAAGGTAATTACGGTGAGTAGAAGGAGCTCAGCTGGGACAGAGGTCTCCAACAACCGAACCTCTCTCACATATCTCTATTTTCACCCTAATAACAGAAATCAAAGAACTAAAAAGAACCCTCAGCTTTCAGAATAGGGACTATAAATTCTTTACCGGGAAAGGGGTCCAGTAAAGACTGATGATCAACCCACGGTTAACATTCTGGTTGGCAGGAGGACGATGCTGCTGGGATGTGAAGGGGATGAAAGCTCACATCACGGGTGGCCCTTTGATGTGCAGAAGGAGGCTCTGGAGTCTGCTCTTTGTACTTTAATAATCTTCTGCCAGATTCCACAGAGTGCACAAGTAGCTCTTAACGCTTGTTGACATTTGTAAAGGCTTCTTCAGACAAATCAAGGTAATCCACTAACTTTTGCAGAAAACATGGTTAATTTCCAGTGACTTGCCTTCTGAAGGAGAACAAGGCCTGAGTTATGTTCTTCTCGGCCTGTTTTGTTTGTTTTTTTTAAAGATTTTATTTATTTATTTATTTGACAGAGAGAGACACAGCGAGAGAGGGAACACAAGCAGGGGGAGCAGGAGAGGGAGAAGCAGGCTTCCCGCCGAGCAGGGAGCCCGATGCGGGGCTCGATCCCAGGACCCTGGGATCACGACCTGAGCTGAAGGCAAATGCTCAACCGACAGAGTCACCCAGGTGTCCGGCTCATATTTTTAAATTAGGAAAATCCATTATTTCATCTAAAAACTGAATTTTGGTTTCTGCAGTTTTCCCCAACTTTATTATAAGTGTATCCACTAAATTGCATGTTGCTGCATTTCACCCTGGCAGCTGGGCCACCCCCGTGCCCAGCACCCCATCCTCACTGCCAGCCACTCCGGGCTGTAGCAGGAACCGGGTGCTGCAGCTGGCGGGGAGCGAAGCCCAGAGGACACTTGGGCTATTGGCTTATGCGGCACTGGCCAAAGGCAACTGTCGGGACACCCTGCCTGGCACAAAGGAGCAGTGTCTCTCCTAGGGCCACCCGTGACGGCCCCCTCCAGGCCCATGTTAATGAAAACGACTGGTCTTGTTGTTGGGCTGGGACTGGACGGGCCTCCTGAGTCGGTCACTTTCGGTAGCGCCCCCATCAGTTGCAGGTCACCGAATCCCGGTCTCAGGCGCTGGCCTCCCATCCACACAAGCTAGTCATCTGTGCACAGGCCCCGTCTTGTAGGCACTTTCTCCACCACCGTGTCTCTCTCTCTCTCTCACACACACACACACACACACACACACACCCCTCCCCTCACTGCCCGGGAGGATGGGCTGAGAGAGGATAAGGTGCTCACTCTTCATGTAGGCCAAGAATTGGCCAGAGAGTACCACCTATAAAGAAACTTGTTAATTTTCTAACTGATTAAGGCTCTGTGGGGCCACAAAGATAAATGGGCCCAGGTGCCTCCCCACCTAGGAGTTACAGTCTAGAACACGAGGGCGAGCAGTGGCAGGACTGCAGGAACTAGCCGACTGAGCGGATCCCGGTGTCCTGGGAGTCAAAAAATGACTCTCTCTTCGGATCCTCCGGTTCCCTCGTCCTGGGCACGGCATTGCTTGCCAGGTGCTCTTGCTTCTACCTCTGCGAGATCCCCATACCAACCTCCTCCTCCCACTGCTGACCACCCCTCTGCAACCGCGGAGCCCACTGGGCCCTTCCAGAAGCCCGTTCTCCCCAGCCCTGACCCTTCCCATCGCCGGGCCTCCGGCTTCAGAGAGAATCGCTCTCTGATCTGACTTAACTTCCTGACCTGTAACCTAACCCACAAGGTATGCACATCTCTCTCATCTCCTGACCGCAGGTCGTAGAGGAGGAAACTTGCCCGCGGTTGCCGCAGAGCATCCTAGAGGAGCCCGGCAGCCAGCTGCAGGCATGCCTGGGGGGGACGAGCAGCAGCGGCGGGGACAAGTGCCCGGGTCACACCCACGTGTGGCTGCTGGGAGATGACCTGTGGGAGAAGGAGGGCAACTCCCTCCCCCGAAAAGAAGCAGTGAGGCTCTGGGCTCCAGCGCAGCCACATCTGCCCACACGGCCGCTCACGGGGCTCGGCCGCTCACGGGGCACGCCCGCACAGGGGCTGTGGCTATTTATCCAAAAGCGAAAAATTCTTGGCGCCTGGGTGGCTCGGTCGGTTAAGCATCGGACCCTTGATTTTGACTCAGGTCATGATCTCAGGGTCGTGAGATTGAGACCAGCGTGGAGCCTACTTAAGATTCTCTCTCTCCCTCTGCGCGCCCCCCTCCCCGCACCGCCCTCCCCGCCCCCGCTCACTCTCCCCCTCTCTAAAAAAAAAAAAAAGAAAAAGAAAAATTCATTTGCACAAAACCCGCATGAATTTTTGCCATAGCTGAAAATACTGCCTGTCGAGTGAGTTGAGCTCACCTGCAGCCCACCCACGGCACCCACAGCCCAGCTGAGGCTTCCCTGCCCTGCGGCCGTCAGTGGGACCCGCTGGTGGATGTGAGAGTCTAGTTCTGCCATTCCTCTAGCCTCAGAGCAGCCTTCAGTACACACAAGGTGCGGCTGAGCCCCTAGCTGCGCCTCCCGATATATCCTGCCGGCCCGTGTGCGTGCTTGTGGGTGAGCAGGGGGCGCTCGGGCTCAGACCCACAGAGGAGAAAGTGGGCCAGTTTGCTCAGCAGCTGTGGCCCGGCAGTCCCATGAGTCCCAGCTCTGACTTGGATCCTGACTTTGGATTCTGCGATCTCTCTGCGCCCTGCCTCGCCCTCCCTTCCCCACTTCTCCCTGGAGTTAGTCTGGAGCGGCTACATGATAAGCACCTGTGAAGCACTGGGTCACAGCACTAACCCCTCCCCTGAACCCTGAACCCTGAACCCTGAACCTCAGATTACTGGCAGGAAGCCCTCAGCATGGTGATGCCCCAGAGCTGCCCTTGCCGTAAGCAAGTGCCTGGTAAAGGAGTGACCCAAAGGAATTAGCACAGCGCTTCTGACCAAAAGGTAAGGATTAAGAGACTCCTCTTATTCCACGGCTTGCAGAGACTATCCCCGTGGTCTCGGGGCACTTGGTTTAAAGGGGATAGAGAACTGTGGAATCATGCATCCATTTCCAATAACAACTAAAATCTAGCTGGAGTATCGCCCTCATTCAGTTTGGGATCCGGGGGGGGTCCCCAGTCACAATGCTCCCCATCCGTAGAGCTGTAGCAGAAGGACGTCCAGATGTCCTGTCTGTCCCTCTCCACAGCTTCAGCCTGCTCTGTCTCCACATGTCCAGGACTCCCGAGTAGTCCGATGCATCTCTTGGTCCTGCATTGGGCTGCTGGGCAGGAGGGGCCGGGCGAGGAGAAGAAACCGGCCTAGTGGTGGGGGTTCCTGCGCGAGGTTGGAGTGGAGGAGGGCCCTGGCTCCTCGGCTGGCCTTGGGACAAGCACAGGGTCTTGCCTCAGGACCCAGCTCTTAATAGGCCAGCTCCTGTCTCCACAGTGTGCCACTCAGTGAACCAAGTGGGTTAGAGCTCTTTTTTTACCCCCTACGTCCACAGTCCTGGACGGCCCTGAAGCCGTAGAGATGGGGCAGCTTCCAGGTGAATCGTCCTGTAGGGTTGAGGCTGCAGCCTGAGGTAAGGCAGCTGAGGAACGCGGTCAAATCTCTCTCAGAGGAAACTCCAAGTGCATGAGCAATATTATTCCCAAAGCCATGCTTGGAGTGCAGTTGTGGCAGTGAGGATTCGTGTGGTCTCCTGCTGGTTGTCGTTGTAGCCCCTGACAAACGGGTTAGATGCCTTGGTCCTTGTTCTTGTAGGGGAGGACGTGCCTGAATTCCGCTGCCGGGGTCTGGACAAGGTTTGCAGTGGAGAAGCGAAGCTCAGGTGACCTTGCGTGGGGCCCGATGTCTTTGCTGCTTCTACACCTAAAGATGTAAGTAGGAACTGGTGGGTATATGCTCGCAATTTTCCAGTGCCTTAAGTATTAGAGGGGATTTTCCCATTCAGGGACTGCTGTATGTAGCGGGTGACAGTGGGACGCACAGATCGCCAAGCAGAGGGGGAGAAAGGGAAATCACAGCTGGACTCAGGTGCCGCCAGTGTCGGTGCAACAGCGCCACCTGTGGGACACAGCCGGCGGCATACCTGCTCGTGCAGAACTCCAGACCCTGGGGGCTTGGTAACTCTGCAGCCTGATACCCCATCTTGGGGTGAATCAAGTCAAAGGTGATGAATAACAAGGTGGGAAGAGCCAACCCGGCCTCACTAGTAAGACAGGAGTGGTATATTTAAGAGCACAGTCGGTCCGGCCCCAGAGGGGTTTTACATGAAGTGGCACTCCTGTTTTGGAAGAAACCTGAAACCAAGACGTGGATCGGCAGGGACTGGAAGTCTCAGAGTTTCCCCCTGAATGCCTGGGCTTGGTTCGCTGATGGCTCAGCTAAGGTGAACCCTGTTGGGGGTGCACTGGCTGTCTGCTGCTGACCAGCTTCAGGGCCGGCTACCCAAAACTGAAAGCCAACGTCAGGGCTCTGCTCAGTGGGCAGAACTCAAAGCTGTTCTCATCGGAGATCTGGCTAGCCCTCCCCGCCGCCCCCCCACCCCCACCCCAGGAGCCTGGTTACATTTCGCTGACTTGGGCTGTCAGCCAATGACCTGGCTACTTGGTTTGCCACTTGAAGATGACAGAGGAGATGAAAGGCGCACGCTTTGGGGGCAGTGAACACACCTGGGCTCTGTCAGTCGAGTCACTCGTGTGCATGCTCATGGCAGAGACCTGGTCTCTGATAAGGCTGGCCCTTTTAAGATGCTGATCAAGCCTGCACTGCCCAGAAGCTCTCTCCCACACCTAAATCGACTCTACTGAACCTTCGACCCCTTTTAGGGGCTCTCCTGGTGCTGATGTCCCTGTTCCAGGCTGATCCCCTGACTTAGGCCACATCATTATGGCCCTTGAAGCTAAACTGTGTCATGTTTTAGGTTTTGCAGATCATCTACAGTCTGACATTGGGGTGCACAAAGCTTTTTCTCAAAAAAGCTACCCAACAATGGGTCAGTAGTCAAGGTGTTGGATGGACATTCTACACTCCCTCCCATCCGCAGCATCTGAGTGCCAAGGGCTGGCACAGCCCCCTGCCGATCATCCTGACCTCCCTTACCTCCTCCTGGTCCACAGACCTTAGTAAGACATCCTGGTTGCTAAATGTCGCTGTTCCCTGAAAGTGTTTATCTCCTCCTGGTCAGCCATCTCTTGGGTAATGATCAGGATGAAAGGAGGGCTTTCTAGACTTGTTTTGAAAATTCAAGATTCTGCCCTGACCATTCCCCGGTATGACAGTTCTCTCCGCCCCCCCCTTCCCCACACCATATGGCTACCCCAGGCCATCCCGATTGCAAACAAAAGGGAGCCTAGGGAATTCCAATCCTCTGGGTACAGCCCAGCCAAAAGGGAGCCTAGAGAATTCCAGCTTAATTCTGGTTCGGCCACTAGGATTCTCTTCGTGGACTGACATAATGCTAGATCACGAAGACAATGACCATTCGACTGAGGGCACTGCTCTCCAGCTCCCCCACAGTGGCCCACGTGTGCTGTGGCGGGCTGAACAATGGCCCCCAAAGACAGCCAGGTCGCAATCTTTGGAACCTGTGAATGTTACTGTACAGGGAAAAAGGGATCTTGCAGATCTGATTAAGTTATGGATCTTCAGGTGGGGAAATTATCATGGATTTATGATTAAGTTAAGGATATTCAGATGGGGAGATTATCCTGGGTCATCCCAGTGGGCACTACATGGAATGCCAGGTGTCTTTATAAGAAGGAAGCAGGGCGGGGGTTTTATTACAGAAGGCGATGTGACAAAGGGAACAGAGGGACAAAGAAAGAGATTTGAAGATGCTGCTAAAAGGCTGGACTTGAAGATGAGGAAGGTGGTAAACCAGAACACATCTCCGTACCTGCTGGTTGTGGGCACTAGAGTGACTCTGCGGGATCCGGACACAGGTGTCCACCTGCTTTCTGAGAGCCTACACTTTGGGTGTGGTACAGACAGATATTAAAAGAGCCAGCCAGACAAACTGTAGGAGCAGCAAGAGGGGATAAAGCAGCGTACAACAGCTTGCTTGAGTGTAGGAATGTGGAGAGAGCTGCAGAGGGCTAGGTTTGCCGGAAGCCAATTTTGAAAGGCTGCTGGAGATGGAGGACAGAGGGAGATTGGGAAGGGCTAGGGAGTGCTGGGAATGTTCCTACTACTGTAGGTAATACGGTATTTGGAAGGCGGCGAGGACACCAGGTGAACCGCTTCAAATTAACCATTCACTGAAAAACTATTTGGGTGCGTGTGTCAGGTATCGTGGGATGTGGGAGCGAGCGGGACGTGCGAGGGGAACTGCCGTGAGAGCCGGTGTGGCTGAAGCACGAGGACCAAGGGGCCAAAGCAGAGGACAGGGCCGGCTAGCAGGCAGGGGCCGGATCCTGCAGGGCCTTGCACGCCGTGGTTAGGGGCTTGGGTTTTATTCTGAGGGCAAACACATGATTTTTCACTCCTTCTGCAACAGCCTTAGGAACTAGGCCGTTTTATCCCAATTTTACTGACGAGGACCGTAAGGTTGGGAGGGGACAGGGTTAAGTAATTTGTTCCAGTTCACCCGCGGCTGCAGGCGACAGGCAGGACCCAGGTCTTCCAAAGTCCGCCGGCTCCGGGACCGCCCGCCCCGCCCTCCGAGGCCCCGCGCCCACTGAGCATGCGCCGCCGGCCTACGGAAGCCGGCAGGGAGGGGGCGGGGCCGAGGCTGGCGGGCGCGGGGAAAATGGCGGCGGCGAACGGGACTGGAGGGAGCAGCGGGATGGAGGTGGATGCAGCAGGTAACGGGCCTCGCGGGGGCGGCTTCTGGTGACGCCCCTCGGGGAGCGACAAGGCCCCCCTGGGCTCCCGGGAGGAGTCAGCAGGCGGGACGGCAATACCGCTCCCTGGACTAACTTGCGGGAGGGATGTATGGCTCCGGCTCTGCCGTCTCCCGCTCGCAGCTCCGGGGCAGAACGTGCGGCCCCGACTCTCACTCGCCCTCCTTTGCCTCCACCCTCAGTAGTCCCCAGCGTGATGGCCTCCGGCGTGACGGGGAGCGTCTCCGTCGCTCTTCATCCCCTCGTCATTCTCAACATTTCAGACCATTGGATTCGCATGCGCTCCCAGGAGGGGCGGCCTATGCAGGGTGCGTGTTCGGCGTAATTCTCCCACCTCCTCTCCTTGGTCACCTCCCCCAAATAGGGGGCTTTGCCCCCTCCGTTCCTGAGGCCGGCTCCCCCTCCCCCAGGTCACCGTGTCTCCAGCGTTTGGTTCACACTGACCTCGACCCTTGGGCCGTAATGATGAGGGACGAGATTCCCGACCCTCATGTTTTCCATGTCGTTCTCTCCCCCCAGTGATTGGGGCTCTGATCGGGAAACAGGAGGGCCGAAATATCGAGGTGATGAACTCCTTTGAGCTGCTCTCCCACACCGTGGAGGAGAAGATTATCATTGACAAGGAGTATTACTACACCAAGGAGGAGCAGTGTGAGAGGGGAAGAGACTTGGGGGGGGGGGGGGGGGGGGGGGGAAAAAAAGGGGGGGGGGGGGGAGTGGGAGTAAGAAAAGCAGAGTGGGGAAGATGGAGAGTGTTGGGAAGAAATAGGAGAACGGGACAAGGTGGGGGGAGGAGGAGAGTAGTGGAGAGGGTCTCAGAAAGAACACATTTAGGTACCCCCCGCCCCGCAAAGACAGTAAAGGATGAGAGAAGATATAAGGGATTAATTATTGTGAACGGAGCGGGGAGTTGAGCGGGGAGGGGAGAAGCTGATGAAAAATATACCAGGAGCTTCCAATTAAGGGAGGGTGGTTTAAAGAAATACCCTGTGCTTTGGCTCTTTCCTTTGCAGTCAAGCAGGTGTTCAAGGAGCTGGAGTTTCTGGGTTGGTATACCACCGGGGGGCCGCCTGACCCCTCCGACATCCACGTCCACAAGCAGGTACACAGGCTCACACGTGCGTGCTGGGGCAGAGCACGAGGGTGAAGGCAGGGAGCAAGATGGGCCTTGACAGTCGCGTCCACCACCCCCTTTTCCAGGTGTGCGAGATCATCGAGAGCCCGCTCTTTCTTAAATTGAACCCTATGACCAAGCACACAGATGTGAGTAATACTGACCCCGGGCCTATCCCGTCCCGTCCTTTACCCCATCTCTGGTGGGTGGCATCGTCACCTGAGATGAATTCTCCCACTCAGCAGCTGTGTGACTTTGGGTTAGTCGTTGAGTCTCTAAACTGCTTTTCGCCTCACGTGTGAGATGGGGATTATCCTCACTTCAGTGGGTCCTTGGGAAGATTAGATGGGAAAAATCTACCGTGGAGAAGAGCCCAGCCCGGCTTTTGGCCTCTGGTAGCTCAGTAAGAGCCGTCTCTTGCTTCTTTCCAGCTTCCTGTCAGTGTTTTTGAGTCTGTCATCGATATAATCAACGGAGA
Source organism: Callorhinus ursinus (assembly GCF_003265705.2). NCBI lineage: Eukaryota > Metazoa > Chordata > Mammalia > Carnivora > Otariidae > Callorhinus > Callorhinus ursinus. The sequence continues at coordinate 253,347 of NW_027397117.1, forward strand.
GGTAATGCCCCGCCCTTCAGCCCTGCGATCCTGCTCCTGGCCTCTGCTTCTGACTCTGCCTTGTGCCCCGTAGGCCACGATGCTGTTTGCCGAACTGACCTACACCCTGGCCACGGAGGAAGCGGAACGCATTGGTGTCGACCATGTGGCCCGAATGACAGCCACAGGCAGTGGGGAGAACTCCACTGGTAAGGAAGGCTGGCAGGGCTGCCTTGGCCGTGGGGCTGGGAAGTCTGGCCCCGTGCGTTTCCCACCTTGGCCCGCGCCTGTCTCCCTGCAGTGGCTGAGCACCTGATCGCGCAGCACAGCGCCATTAAGATGCTGCACAGCCGGGTCAAGCTCATCTTGGAGTACGTCAAGGCCTCCGAAGCGGGTAGGAGCGTCTCCCTGGCATTCGTACCACTTTTCCTCTCCCTCCTGGGGAGGTGACGGCATCACTAATGCACTCCTTTTGTGCCTTTAGGAGAGGTCCCCTTCAACCATGAGATCCTGCGGGAGGCCTATGCTCTGTGTCACTGCCTCCCGGTGCTCAGCACAGACAAGTTCAAGACAGACTTTTACGATGTGAGTATAAAACCCAGGCTGGGGAGGTGGGGCTTTTTTGTACGTCATTTCCGTAATGGCGGACTTGGGACGGTCCGCTGTTCCCCGGGCAACTGGTCTGTTCCTTCCAGCAATGCAATGACGTGGGGCTCATGGCCTACCTTGGCACCATCACCAAAACCTGCAACACCATGAATCAGTTCGTGAACAAGTTCAACGTCCTCTATGACCGACAAGGCATTGGCAGGCGGATGCGGGGGCTCTTCTTCTGAGAGGGTACTTGAAGGGACAACGCACAGGTCGGACAATGGCCCCACAGGGGAGGGGTGTCACACTCCCATTAGAGAAACCTCCTGTTAATAATAAAAGGGGAGCAGCCCCTCAGCACCCCTTCCAGTGGCTTTGTCCTCTCTGTCGGGCACCACACAGCCTTCTCAACTTGGATCTTAAAAGGAGGCCCTTGGTTCCAGCCTTGCTCAGGCACGACGGCCTGCAGTGATGAGGAGCTCCCTGCCACTTGAGGTGATCCCATGTCTGGTCAGGTGGACGCATCTACGCTGAGCCAGAGGCTGCTCGCTTCCACCTAAGCGAGCTCTGTTCTCTGAGGTCTCCTGTACACTTGACCGATGACCGATTCTCCAAGCTAAGTGAATTTGTCTTTTTCGGACACCCCAAAAGCTCTGATCCTGTGGGCCCTGTTTATTGCCAAGAGGAAGAGGTTTCTCTCACTGTGAATGTTCGCTGAGTGCTTACAACAGGGAGCTCGACGCCTAACCCGTGGGGCGCCTCACCCCCAGCAGGCAGAGGCTCTAGTGGCCGTACTGGGGGCCAGGTGTGAACGCGGGGACCGCTCCGTGTGGACCACCTGTGCGAGGTGTCCCGTCGCCCTGTGCCACCCTCCCACTCCCCGTCCTTACTCCTAAATAAAGCTTTAGAGTGGGAATTAGGGACGAGGAAGGGTCTGAGGCCTTTCAAGTAGAAAAGGAGAGGCTCTAGTTGGCTTGGAGGCTCTGCGGTTCATACCGGCTCGGTCTCTCCAGGGTCGGGGTGGGGCGGCACAGCAGGACCGAGAAGGGGACTGGAGTGGGGATCAATCTTCCACCTCATCTCCGCACAGTGGGACTTACTGGGGACGGAGTAACGGTGCCTGGCAGGTAGAGCGGGCACCTTACTTGGTAAATTTATGGAGTGGATGGGGTAAGACCAGCACGAAGGGAACAAGGTAAGAATCTAGAAAATTCCTAATACCCTGTTTGAATACAATAAAGCAATCTACAAACACTTTATTAGGAAAAACAATAAAACAAATGCAGCTCAGGAGAAAGGAGGGGCTCCTCCTCTCCCCTCAGAGGCAGCACGAGCTCTTTCAAGGAAAGGGGGACGGTCAGCACATGGAACGCAGAGCCGACCCCAGTGTCTCAGAAGCTGGATGGCATCAGACAAAAGTGATCCGCGTCCGGGCGGCATTAACCTGCCAGACGTTTAGCTCCTCATACTCATCTAGAGCCGCCTGGAACTGGGCAGGTGTGAAGCCCCGGGATATGCAGCGCTGCTCGGCCTCTGCAAACCGCACGCTTCGACCCTCGGAAACCAGCTCCCGGACGGTGGCAAATATCACGTCCGCCGGCCTCTGGGTCCTGAAGGGGACAGTGGGGGGAGGGGGGGTCAGAGGACCCTGGGCCTGTGATAGCATCCCGAGGCCAACACCACACATGTGCGGATGCAGGAGCCATGAAGCTAAGTCGTCGGGGCGGGGAAGTCAAGGGGCCTCGTGGCGGCTCACCTCGCCGTCTGCCCCTTGTCGCCCAGCAGAGAGTCTTTGGACATCTCCATGAGCCTGATGGCTTCGTTCACATCTTCCTTCTCCACCACGTCCACCATCCGCAGCCGCGCCTGCGGGGAAGGGAGGGAGAGATGGGCACGGGAGGAGGAGAGGGAACACCTCAGGCCTCCCCCCCCAGCTCCAGCTTTCAGGAGGGCGGCCCAGAAGACGCGCGGAGAGCCCCCCGGCCCCCCGGCCCGCCCGCCCGCCCGCCCAGCAGCCGCAGTGCGGGGCCGGCACTGTCAGACCGAGACAAGTGCAATGCGCGGGCAGCGTCCAGCAATTGCCCAAGTCTCCGCCTCGCAACGCTGGCCAGTCCCGGGGTTCCGCTGTCCTGTGAGGGAGACCGGACCCTTCGGAGCTCCCCTGGGCTCCCCAGCACGACAGACAGAGCAGGGGGAGCTTGGCCACGAAGGCGGCTGGCAGAGAGGTCGCGTCCCTGGGGCTCGGGAAGTGCTAGCTCAGCAGTAGGTCAGGTAATCACACTACCTGCACGAACAGCACTTTGGAGCCCCCGGGACTAAGGTCCAAGGTGTGTGGACAGAAGTGCAGGTTTCTAGCAAGGATCCAGGACCCAGGGAGCAAAGGTGACCGCCCCCCCCCCCCCCCCCCCGGGCCCCGTGAGGCTGGCTGGAGAAGCGGGAGCAGGTCTCTCCCTCCGGGGACGCCGTGCGTGCCCTACCGGAGCAGCAAGTACCCACAGTGCGGTAGCACGCAGGACCGCTATCTGCACTGTCAGCACTTTAGCACCGGCAGGGCCTGAGCGGGAGGGAGGCGGCCTCGCGCGGGGGGGGGGGGGGGGGGAGGGGGGGGAGCAGGGGGAGGAGTGCCGGGGGGTGGGGGGTGCGGACGGGGTGGGCGCTCACCAGAGCCGTGGACAGCCGCAGGATGGCCAGCAGGGTCCGAGCCGAAGTGTAGGTGGCGTCCTTGCTGGCCCAGGCCTCCCGCCTCATCTCCACGTACGCGGCCGTGATGTAGTCGGCCAGGGACTCCGGCACCGTGGGCTGCTGCTCCCTGCACATGGCGATGTAACGTCTGTGGAAGAGAAGACTCGGAGGAAAGCGAAGGCTGAAAATTTACTGTTGAAGAAAACACGGAGGATGGGAGAGAGCACTTTCAAGTAGGAAAAACAAATTCGTTGGAACATCAGTGGTGGAGTTCTCCAGATTAGGTTTTCAGAAAAAGGATTTTACAGGAGTAAAACCATGGTCCAGCCCCCTCCCCCTAAAACTAGGACGGGGGGGGGGCAGTGATACACGTTTAGTGCCAGAGAACAGGGACAAGGGCAGGAGAACTGAGGGCTCCCTGGGACCCCCTGGGACCCCCTGGAGCAAACAGTGAGATGAAGTACACGGAGCAGCATCCCGCTACTCCTGGGATCCAGACCTGCCTCCACCCCGAGGTGGGCAGCTGGCCAGAAAGGTTCTGACGCCGGGTTCTTCTTGTGAGGCCGGGGGGGGGGGGGGGGGAGCTGCAGACCCAGAGGGGGGCAGGGCGGTAGCAAAAAACACCCTGTTCCAGGAGACGCATACACAGCCCAAGCGGCTGCCACACGGGGGTGACGGGTCGGGCACACTGGCCTTGCCCCAGCTCTCCTACCTCATCAGCTTCATGTCCAAAGGCTCAAACTGGGCTGGGGGCTGGCGGCTATGCTGGTGCACGTAGGTGATGTGCTGGGCCAACCTGGGAAGAGTGGAGGCAAGTAGATGCCTTCTCCTGGGGGCTCCGTACCCCGTGCCCCAGCTCAACATCTCTTCACAGCGTGGCAGGGAGGCTCTCCCAGGAAATCCTCCCCAGGATTTTAGTCCTGACCCCCCCCATTTCCCTAAAGAGCTGTGGACTAGCTCCCACAGTAAGAGGCGAAGGGTCTGGAGTTTCCACAAGCAGGGAACCGGAGGAGTTTCCGACCCCTTCTCCCTCCCTACAGATCACCGGGGGGAGGTGTGTGTGTCCTGGAGCACTGAGCTCTACTCACCGTAGGTCATTGTCGCGGTCAGGCCGGTCCTGGATCAGCCAGAGGAGATCAAAGCGGGAGAGCAGCGCAGCAGGAAGCTGTATGTTCTGCTCGAGGCTGCGGCGAGGGTTGTAGCGCCCATAGGCAGGGTTGGCGGCAGCGAGGATAGAACAGCGGGCGTTGAGCGTGGTGAGAATGCCAGCCTTGGCAATGGAGATGGTCTGCTGCTCCATGACCTCGTGGATGGCCGTGCGGTCGGCCTCGGCCATCTTGTCAAACTCGTCGATGCAGCACACACCCTGGTCCGCCAGCACGAGGGCCCCGCCCTCCAAGGTCAGCTCTCCGCTCACCGAGTCTCTCAGCACAGCCGCCGTGAGCCCCACTCCCGAAGAGCCCCGGCCCGTGGTGTACTGGCCTAAACGGCAGGATCAGGAACAGGAAAAAAGCAGACACACTGAGGAAGGGAAAAGAACAAGGGAAGAAGCAAAAATAGGGCAGAGGTGAGGCCTGAACTGGAACCGCTCCACCAACCCACCAGGTCCAGGCCTTCCTGAGGCAGCTGAAAATCAAGTGTCGGCACCAGAACCACCTCCCGTCCCCAACCCCCTAAGAACAGATGAGCACGGAGCCCCACTGTCTGGTACACTCACCCCCCCAGGGTTCAGTTACTCACTGCGGGGTGCCAGGCGATCAATGTAAGACAGGAGCTGAGACTTGGCCACACCGGGATCCCCCATCAGGCAGATGTTGATGTTGCCTGGAAGAAGGGTTAAACCCCCAGATGACCCTTCTTTCCATGCAAGCTGCCCAACGACAAATACCCGTGAGGTCCTCCCCGATTCCCAGCATTACTTCTCATCCCCCACCCCTGCCGGGCCCACGAAGCCCACATGCTCTTTTACTCTGTGACAAAGCGATCACACATTTGATCTGTGTCACAGGACACACTGGTCCTTGACATCCTTGCTCCCTCCCAACCGCCCCCTCATCCCCCCCCTGCCCCGCCTTACCCCTGATCTTCATGCCCCGAGGAGACTGGTCCACCCCTCCCACCAGCAGGAGCAGCAGAGCCTTTTTCACGTCTTCATGCCCGTAGATCTCCGGGGCAATAGAGGCCGCCAACTTCTCGTAGAAATCGTCCTCTGTGGGCAAGTTTAGAGTACTTGGGGGTGGAATGGGGGGAGGGGTGCCAGGAAGAAATCCCCATTCCGAGGCTCCCCCAGGCCCCTCACCTGCAATCTGCCTCAGCTCCTCCCTGTTTAGCTCTCCAGCCACAGACTCGTCGTCCTCACTCTTGCTCATCTTCATGACCCGATGGGCTTCCAGGTAGGTTTCAGAGAGGAGACCCTGGGGCAGGAAAACGCCAGGGTACGGATGAAGGCCCTTTCCCTTGCCCGCTCACCTGACTCCCTCAGCTCCTAACAAAACTCTGTGCTACTTCACCACTGCCGCCGACAGTTCCCTGTGTGGGGACGGCACAGCTGAAGGACAAAGGGAAATCCTCCCTCTTCCCCGCGAGCCCCCTTCCTACCTGTAGCACCTGGCGGAACCCAGTACGCAGGATCGGCAGGAAGATGCCAGTGACGCTCACGTGGTCCCCGGGCTGGGCGATCCTCGTGTTCTCACCCTCTACCAGCACGGTGATGCTACGAGGGATGTTTCCCACAGGCACCTGGTCACTCTACAGGGGAGCAGGCCCGCGGGCAAGAAGGCAAGAACGTGAACGAAGCCTGCGAGAACCTCACCTTCCAGGCCCAGGCATCCCACCCGCTACTTCTCAGCTCGGAGGAGCCAACAGGAGAAGGGAGCCCGAGATCTCCTTTGCCCCTTCCTAACTCAACAAAAGTTCAAGTCAAACCTCCCTCCTACTCTAGGTGACCTCTCTGCCTCAGCTTCTTTTGCCCTTTCTCTCTTCCACTCCGTGAGTGACTCTGAACCTGAGCGGACAGCTGAACTCCACCTTCCCTGGGCCACACACCCCAAACTCACATGTTCCTGCATCTTCATCTCCTGGAATTTGATGAATTTGGAACCACGTGTCTGCAGATACAGCCGCCCTCCTGAGCGGTTGGTCTGGCACTCTTGGCTCGGGCACATGATCAGAGGCATGAAAGTAGGGGACTGGATCTGGGATACGAGAAAGGAAAGCAGAAGGAAACGAAGGCAGTCACCTGAGTCAGCACTTCCTCCTCATGGCACATACCACAAACTGCAAAGAGTGTCTTGACCCGGCCCGAGCTGATAATGATAGGAACCAAGAACACAAAATGGATGGAAAAACCACCACAGACCAGAAAAAGAATGACAGGTGAACACATAGTCACGTTTCACAATGAACATGATAAATGACACGTAAATATCAGCAGACACAACAAATTCGGGGGGGAAACCACCACCAATTAAGCGTGTTCCTATTCCTTGCTCCGTACATACCGGCTGGTAGGTCTCCGCCCCACACTGGTCACAAGTGTAAGTGGCCACCACCATTCTGGGTTTGACTTCAGAGACACGAGTGACAATTCCACGCACAGTGACCAATTTCCCCACAGAGTCAGCCCGTACTTCCCGGATCACGCGAGGCTTGTTACTGCTTGGCCCTTGAAAGTACAGCTCACTAGGGGGAGAAAATAGTCATTGTTAAGATTCTGGAGAACAAATTCCCACACACTTCCCCACAGAGACCACTCACAATCTGCGCATGAGCTCGGGAGGGTACTGGTTCTGCGGGCTTCGGGCTGCCCCAGGGTCACGGCTCCGCTGCTCCATCATCAGCCGGTGCTCGATGTAAACATCCAAAACATCTTTGTTTACCACCTAAAGAAAAACAGAAAAAAAACCCGAGTGGCAGGATGAGGTAAGACCATAAAGGGCACCAGGCAGGTATTCCTGCCCTCTTTCTGCCAGCTCAGAAAATCACCAGTATCCGAGAGGCTTCCCGAAAACAACTGTTCCTTGCCCTGTGTTTTTCTGCAACCGCTCACCTCCCTCTCCTTGTACTGAGGCAGCAGCTCCTGTACAGCATCAGCAAAGAGCCTTGCATAGCGCCTGGCGTTCTCACAAATCGAGTCCACCAACTCAGGGTCATCCTCAGCTACATCGTCTAGGTCTATGTACATTGCCACTTGCTCCCGATGAGCCAGTCGAACCTGCCATAAGGAAGCGACAGCAACACAGCCCTGTTTACCAGGCTCGGCAGTGTCCGTCACCCACAGGGGAGAAAGCAGCGTGAGACAAAGCAATACTCGCTTCTCAGCCCCCAAAAGACAGCCTACTAACTCCTCAAAACCACTCTGATCGTTATGCATGTCCAATCACATCCACTTACCAGGTATTAAATAGGACACTGAAGGGATCACCTACAATGTACGTTTACCGAAGTAAACCAGGCCACCTCTTAGAACTCCTTAAGTAAGCACCCATTCCCTCCACTTTATCTTCGACTCACCAACTGGTTCCCATACTTGAATTGCTTCTTGCCAAATTCATCATCCTGGTAAAACTCTTGCAGGAATTTCTTAACCTTTTCTGAAAAGAAAATGTAAAATCACGAGAATCAGTCTTTCGGGTACTTTGCTGCAAAGCCCCTTGACACGAATCTAAAAAAACTCACTTTCACTTACAAAACGTATGAAGGAATCAGTTTACATGAACATCTAAGTAAGCCTTCGTAATTCTCCCCAAGTAGGACAGAACTTCTAACAAGTCTGTTCTTTCCGACGGAAGGAGAAGGGGCCCCGGGCGGTTAAGAGCATTACCCAACAACCCGCCCCCCCCTCCAGGGAATCCCAATCTCTGGCTTACTTAAAAATCTCAGTACCCTTTCCCAAAGGCCTCCCACATCCCGCCACACACTCCGAACTCGAGGTTCTCAGCTTTTCTTCCACGCGTAAGATTACCCCTTTTCTTTCGGTCTCTGTATCTCTCCACTAGGCCCGTCCTCCACCCCACCCCCTCTCCCGCCACTGCTTCCGCTCTTAGTAAACAAAGAAGCACATGGGCCCAGATGCAGCCGCCTCACAGCCCGGGATTCCTCCGCCCAGGGCGGGAGCCCGTCCGGCGATTGGCCGGCACGTCAAGGGCCACTCCGTCCCACTCCACCACCTCCTCTCTCGGGCTCCCGCGAAGCCCCCCAGTTCCAGGCACGCCCCCACCCTGAGCAGCTCTCCCCAAGGCCGCCGCGCGGAAGGACACTGTTTACACACGACCCCCCCCCCCCTCCCGCGACGTCGCGCAATTTCCGCCCGCCTTCACTTCCGCTTGGAGGTTGGCCTAAAATGGCCAATCCCGGCGCGCAGCGGCCCGGGCCCGCCCGCCCCCGGGACTCCGGCGCGTCTCCAGAGGACGCGGGCGCTCCGAATGCCTAAGGGCGCGGAGGCAGGCGGACCCGGGATGCCCGTCCCTGGGGACGGAAGACCCTTCGGGTCTCCTGAGGTCTTGGTCTCTCCTGGGCGCGACCCTGCCCTCTGGAGCCCCCAGCCCGGCTGTCCGCGCCTCCACCCCCGCGAGCCCCCACTCCTTCCCCAAACAAGATGACCGGCTCTTCGACCTCGGTGGCCCGCGCGCCTCCCAGGGCACCATCTGTCTCGACCCCGCTGCCTCCCTACCCTGCCTCTGGCCTCGCGCGCCGAGCCCGGCCCCCCCAGGACGCCGGCTCACACCAACAGGTGTTGGCCAAGAGGCTTGCCACGCAGGACGCTCCTCGGAAGTTTGCATATCCTCACCTTTCTCGAGCACGTAGTCCCGAACTGCCATCGCCCGTGAGGCAGCAGTTGGCGTGTTCGAAGCTCTCACTCGTGGGACAGCAGAAAGCGTCCGCGCGGCGGGCTACTGCAGACCAACCGAAATTGGCGCGAAACGTCGCGCCCCACGTGACCGGTGCCGCTGCGTGTGGACCTATCAGAAAGGAGGCCCTTCGCCCCTCCCACTCGCCCGCCTGTCCCAGCCTCGGCCAATCTTCGGGCGAGACTGGTCTGAGTGACGGGGCAGCGGCGCGCGGGCACCCGGAGGAAAAGGCGGGGCGGGGCGGGGCGGGGCGGGGCGGGGCGGGCGCTGGGTTTCCCGCGGTCCGAGCTGGCACGGGCCGAGGAGAAATTGTTCTTAAAGGGACAGCCTACGTGCGTCCTTTTGTTCCGCGGCCGCAGGGCGGGGCAGGCCCAACTTTCGTTGTCTCCTTGCCTAGTCTCCAGAACCGCCATGATCTCCCAGTTCTTCATTCTGTCCTCCAAAGGGGACCCGCTCATCTACAAGGATTGTATCCTTGACCTGCGGGGGCGGGAGGGGGGCGTGGGGGGGAGTAGTGCCCCAGAGCCAGCCTGTGTCGCCGACTCCTTAGCTGTCCTTCCACCCGCTCAGTCCGCGGGGACAGTGGCGGTCGGGATGTGGCCGAGCTCTTCTACCGGAAGCTGACGGGACTACCCGGAGATGAGTCCCCGGTTGTCATGGTAACCAGTGGCGGGGCGTGGGGCAGGCTCCCGGCGGGCTGGGGGTAGGGGGCGCCTCCTCTCTCCCAGGGCTGTTTCCCTGAGAGCTTCCGCTTGGGGATTGGGGGTACATTCTGGCAAATATTCGGAGCGACCGTTTCTCGAGCGCTAACACCATACCGGGCGCAGCTCTGCCACTCCGGGGTAGTTACGGGGGTGGGGGGCTACCTCCGCTGACACATTAGGCAGCTGAGCCCCGGGGGGCGGGTTCTGGCTCGCCCCAAGGCCCCCCGCTAGGAAGTCTCGCGGGCCCTTAATCACAGCTCTTTTCCCCGCCTCTGCCTCAGCACCACGATGACCGTCATTTCATTCACATCAGACACAGCGGCCTCTATTTGGTGGCCACGACTTCAGAGAACATTTCTCCCTTCAGCCTCCTCGAGCTGCTCTCCCGGTGAGGAGGGCAGGGCTGGGCACCTGGGCGCGGGGATGCGACCGCAGGGGGATATGCACACTCCATCCTGTTTTCTCAGGTTGGCCACTCTCCTGGGCGATTACTGTGGCTCCCTGAGCGAGGGGACCATCTCCCGCAACGTGGCTCTTGTCTACGAACTCCTGGATGAAGTGCTGGTGAGGCCAGGGATCTCCCCCACGGCGCCCAGGGCCTGCAGATGTGTGCTGTGAAGGGGAGGCTGAGTCCATTCATTCTCACCCCTTTCCTCCGCTGGCCATTCAAAGGCTGTTCCCTGCCCGCAGGACTATGGCTACGTACAGACCACGTCCATGGAGATGCTGAGGAACTTCATCCAGACGGAGGCTGTGGTCAGCAAGCCCTTCAGCCTCTTTGACCTCAGCAGTGTTGGTTTGGTTAGTCAAGGGAAGGAGGAGGAGGAGGGCTGGTGGGTAGTGTCAAACCTGAAGGCTGTTGCTTTGGGGGCTTTCCAGTTTGGGGCCGAGACGCAGCAGAGCAAAGTGGCCCCCAGCAGTGCAGCCAGCCGCCCCGTCCTGACCAGCCGCTCTGACCAGGTGAGGGTGGGCGTGATGGAGTCAGGCCCTCTCATTTTTTTCTGGGACACCAGAGATGGAGATCCTGGTGTTGCCAGATGGGGATAATCCCTTCCCTTACCCCCGTGTCCCCACCCCAGGGTCCTAGCCTCCACTACCCTGTCCTTTCTGCCTGTTCACTTTAGAACACAGGCCGTTCAGCCTCCAAGTGCCCAAATCCCCTCTCTTCCTCAGAGCCAAAAGAATGAAGTATTTTTGGATGTGGTCGAGAGACTGTCTGTGCTGATAGCATCTAATGTAAGTTTGGGCCCCCAACCCTGGAGCTGAGGACAGATGGCATTTGGGAAATGTATGGGGGGGGGAGTGTCACCTCAGAGCATTGAGCTCTCCGCCATTCTTAGGGCTCGCTGCTGAAGGTGGACGTGCAGGGAGAGATCCGCCTCAAGAGCTTTCTTCCCAGTGGCTCTGGTGAGAAGTCTGCAGGCTTGGCCCAGGCTGGGGTGTGGGACAGTCTCCTCGGTGCTGTGTATGGTGGTATCTGGCAGCCTTTTCTGATGTTCTTTTCTCTGACAGAGATGCGCATCGGCTTGACAGAAGAATTTTGTGTGGGGAAGTCAGAACTGAGAGGTGAGAAGAAAGTAGGTCTCTCTCCTACGTAGAGGTCACCGCCAGAAGTCGTGTGGAACAGAGACAGGTTCTCCCCTCCTGCTCTCCTCTCCCACAACGTGGCTTCCAAGAGGAGACTTTTTCTCCTTCCAGGTTACGGACCGGGGATCCGGGTGGATGAGGTCTCATTTCACAGCTCCGTGCTTCTGGAAGAGTTTGAGTCTCATCGAATTCTGCGCCTGCAGCCCCCTCAGGGCGAGGTCAGGATCGGGCTGGCCTAGCATGTTCCATCCACCACGGGGAAGGGAGGCAGTTCAGGGGTGAGGAGACCAAACTGACCTCCGTTCCTGTCTGGTCCCAGCTGACTGTGATGCGGTACCAACTCTCAGACGACCTCCCCTCCCCGCTCCCCTTCCGGCTCTTTCCCTCTGTGCAGTGGGACCGAGGCTCGGGCAGGTGAGACCGTTTCCCTGCTCTGGAACTTCTCTGAAGTCTAAGCCAATACAAAGATGTTCCCAAAACTCATTATGGAGGAATGGGGGTAAGAGAATACAAGTCAGGAAAAGACACCCTCCCCCCAACGTGGACTCAGCCCTTAGTGGATTCACTGCCTGGGGCATGACCCACTCGGCAGCCATGCACAGAGGCCCGGGGGGGGGGGGGCGGGGGGGATGGTGAGCTGCCAGCGAGTAACACTACCATGCCCTTCCACCCAGGCTCCAGGTTTATCTGAAGTTACGATGCGACCTGCCCCCGAAGAGGTATGAGTGGGGGTTAGCCAAGCCTAGTTCTGTTACGTGGGGTAGGACAGAAGGCCCACATACCTATTGCTCCCGCCTTCAGATGCATCCACTGGCTTCGGAATCCTGTTCAGTTAGAGGCAGGAGGACTCGGGAAGGGGATGGGGTAACACTCGTGCTGAACCCTAGTTGTGATGTTAATGAAGAGTGGGAACTGGTCACTGCCTTCCAGGGGCTGACTCTGTTCCTTTTTTCTTTGCAGCCAAGCTCTCAATGTCAGGCTGCACCTTCCCCTGCCACGAGGGGTGGTCAGGTTAGTGGGTGAGGCACGGGGGCTCGGGCGGTTGCACCAGCTTCCCTAGACAACAGGGTGGCCCCGGGAAGGATGGAACTGGCCTGCCCCAGGAAGGCAGGGACTGAGCGCAGCGCCTCTCCAAATTACAGCCTGTCGCAGGAGCTGAGCGGCCCCGAGCAGAAGGCAGAGCTGGGGGAGGGAGCCCTTCGCTGGGACCTGCCTCGGGTTCAGGGCGGCTCCCAGCTGTCAGGCCTTTTCCAGGTACCAGCTGCTGACTCTCTGAGACCCCCTCCTCCACCTGCACGGTCAGCCCCAACCCGTCCCCCCTCTTGCGGTGAGCCTCCCTGCTCTCCATCCTCTGTGGGCCTCAGTACCCCTCCCTGGCCTCTGTCTCCTACAGATGGATGTTCCGGGCCTCCCTGGGCCTCCTGGTCAAGCACCCTCCACCTCGGCCCCTCTGGGTCTGGGTCCCGCCAGCCTCTCGTTTGAACTTCCCCGGCACACGTGCTCCGGCCTCCAGGTTCGCTTCCTCAGGCTGGCATTCAGACCCTGCGGCAATGCCAACCCCCACAAGTGGGTGCGACACCTAAGCCACAGTGATGCCTATGTCATCCGGATCTGAGGCTCCCCAAACGAGGACACAGGCAGCAAAGGTGGTTGTCTGCAGAGCTGGAGAGGAGGATACTATCTTTTCCACCCTTCTGGCCTGAGGCTATGGATCAGGCTGAAGAGTCCAGAGTCCTGAGAGGCCAGGAGACAAGTCCTGGTCGACAAGCTCGACCGTCCCATGGCACCTGACACACAAAGGGCTGAGGTGGATCAGAACTTACAAATCAAACTTTTATTCTGAGGAACTGGCTGTACAATATCTAAAAAAAAAAGTAACGTGGAGGAAGCAAACTATTACTCCCTTCCACCGGGCGTGTGTGCGTGTGTGTGTGTGTGTGAGTGTGAGAGAGAGAGAGAGAGTCAGGGAGAGAAGAACGTTGGCAGATATACAACAGCATTAAGGTGCAGGCTGAGGGGAGCCAGATCCAGGAGGCTGGGAGCCATTGGCTTTTGGAGTCCCTGGAGCTGGAGGAGGGCTATCCCCAGCTTCCTGTTTCCCCCCACAGAGGGCACTGCCCCCAAGCGGGGAGGGGGCTGAGGATGGGGGAGGAGCTGGAGAAGGATGGGCTGCTGGGCCTCCTTTGCCCTCCCCTGTAGGAGGAAGAGAGACGACAATGTACTTCTGGACGCTGCCGGGCCCAGAGGGAGCAGTGCTGGGAGGGGTGGTGGTGGCAGTGGAGACCAGTTTGACGATGGGCTGCACGCTGGGGACTGTGGTGGTGACAGGAGAGGTAGTGGTGGAGCCTGAGCCAGGGGCTGAGGTGCTAAGGGACAGGACCTGGGGGAAGAAAGGAAAAGCACTGCCTGGGGGAGGATTCACCTGCTCCAGCCGGACAGCTGATCACAGCTCACATGCTCAGGAGCCTGGAGGCTGCTGCCAGCTCGAGAGCCATGCTCAGGATGAGCAGCCACAGCCTCACGGGCCTCCTCGAAATGGCCCTTCCCGCTCCTGTCTGGGCCCAGAGGGAACTGGGCTCCACTCTGGGGCCCCCAGGGTACTTGGAGGTAGCCTTGGTCATGCTCCCCACCACCCCAGGTCCCACGTGGCTCCCAGTACCTGTTGGGTGGATGAGGCACTGGAGGAGGACGACATTACAATAAACTTGGTTGGAGGAGGGGAAGGCTGAGGCGGGGCGGCAGCTCGGGCAGACACCAATGTCTGCACAGGCAGCGCGATGGAGCCAGGGACCTTCAGCAAGCCAGGGGTTCGAGGGCCAGGCTGAGGGGCTTGTGAGAGGGTCAGCGTGGGCCGGGGCTGCACGAAGAAGAGGGGAGAAGAAAATGTCAAGGTCTAAGAAGAGGAAAGGCACCTGTTGCTGCTCTCGGCAGGTCTCCCTGGGGTTGGGGAATCATCCACTAAGGGGGCCCAGACTCCCCCCAACACTGCTCTCTCAGAGGGCCCCATGTTTTCCAAAAGCAAGCTCTTGTCTGAGTCCCCTCCCCCATCCCTCCCACGTTTCTTCACCAAGCCCCCCTCCCCCATCACGGACCTGAGTGATGGTCAGAGTGGTCCTGTTGACCTGCTGAGCCTGCAGAGCAGCCTGGGCCCGGGCCTTGACAACATGGGAGCAGAGGAGGGGTCCGAGGGACCCAAATTCTGCCCGATAAGCATCTTGATTGTCAGGTGGTAGGCGCAGCTTTGCCAGAACAGGGGCACAGTGTTTCTGCAGAGAAAGTAAAGAAAAGCCAGTAGGTGGAGGGCTGGGCCCCTCAGGAAGTGTGACAGGGAAGGGGTGAGGAAAAAAGTGCCCGGTAGTTCAGTATGTTTCTGGCGCGGGCTGGACTGCTGGGAGAGCCGTGTGTGTGAGGATCGCTGGCTTTTCCTCAGAGGACAACAAGCACCCACTGGTGTGACTGGGTGACTTGCTGAATACACTAGTGACTTCTAAGGGGTGGTTGGTCCACAGGGTGATGCCTTGCACGGAACGGAGCACAGTGATACAGAAGCCTCAGGGGCAGTCCCTTCTAGGGGATGTCCCGTGCTAAGAGTTAAGATCTCTCATTTCTTACTTAACCTTTTGGTGCCTTGGTCTCCATCTGCACAACAGTATTGGACTTTGATTATATGAGGCAAAGATGGGATGAGGGAATAAAAGCCAACCATGGCTTGCTGAACATTGTACCCGTGTGTGTGTGTGGGGGGGGTGGGAGTGGGAAGAAGATGGGGGAGGGCAGGGATGGGGGCTCTGGTCACCAGGAGGAGGCTCTGCACATGGTCAGCTCCGATGCGGTCGATGTTGCTCAGCACAGGGCCGTCCAGGACGCTGCGGATCCGCTCTCCCTCCTGCTGCAGCCGTGGCAGAATCAGAGTCTTAATTACCTATTGGAAAGGAAGGGGAGAAGCCAGGAACCTTGGGTCACCTCGGGGTCTCCCGGGTGGGGCTCTTGCCCACTAGGACCCAGGATACCTCCTTTCCCCCAGTGCTCCCCCTGCTGCTGGGGCCTCACATCGTGTCCCAGCTCTGCCAGGCCTGCGATGGAGCCGTAACGTGTGGTCCATGGAGTCTTCTCGTCCACCCAGCTCTGTAAGGGGAAGGAAGAGAAACCCGGGTCAAGGGGCCTGAGAGACTAACTGTTAAGGACCAAGTCTAATGAACACGCTTTTGTTGTGGATCATTAAGACGTTCCAGAGAGGGCCCGAGTTCGAGGCCCTGTCCCTCTACCCTGTGTTTTCAGTGTCCTTTCCTCTTCCCACACTGATCCACCTCTGGCTTGGCTAAAGCTTTGTCCTGGTCACCACCCTGGGGTGGAGATGTGAAATAGTCTACACTCCTCATTCTTTAAAATTTATTTGTGTGTGGGAGGTAGAGGGAGGGAATCTCAAGCAGACTCCCTGCTGAGCACAGAGCATGAGTGCTGGATTCCACAACCCTGAGATCATGACCTGAGCTGAAATCAAGAGCCAGATGCCTAACCCACTGAGCCACCCAGGTGCCCCTACACTCCTCAATCTTGCTCACCTTGGTGAAGGTCTTGGTAATCCGGGACTGGATGTTGTTCGTGGTCGTGCTGAAATGCTTGCAGATCTGGGCCACGAGGCGGGCAGCAAAGTCCCGGAGTGCCCAGTGATTGTCCACATCTGGCCGCAGGCACAGCTGTCTGCTCACAATGCAGGTCATCACAGCTGGAATCAACTCATGCACCTAAGGAAGGAGTGGCTGGTTGGCTAATTCTGACAAATGGCTTCCCATTAGTGGCAGCAAGGTGCCCCGACCCTGGGTGGAAAGGTGGGTGGGCAGGGCCGCTCACATATTTTTCTAGATACAGCGTGGGGTTGTCCATCAGCGCCTTCACCATGCGCATCAGGTAGATGAGCAGGGCCAGGTTGTTCTGCACCACATTCACACGGACCTGTGGGAGGGAGGTGACGGGGCAGTGAGACCCTCAGATGAGCTCCCCTGCCGCCGCCTCACTGCCCGGAACCTCATCCTAGGTGCTGGCCGTCTGCCTCCTCTCACCCCCTCCGAGATGAAAGTGCTGAATCGTGGCAGCATCTGATAGAGCCCCGGGTCCGTTGCAATGCTCTGCAGTGCCTCCTGTGGGGGGAGGGAGCGAGTGACGTGGGGGCAGAGACCGGGACAGGTTCGTGGGACTTCCGGGAGAAGGGGTCCGGTAAAAGCAGGTCAGGGGGGCCTCACCGCTCTCTTGGCCTCACAGGAGCCCACACAGGCTTCGGTGATCTCCTTGTAGTACAACTGCTGCTCCACAGACAGCTCGTGGATACTTCGCGGCTTCAGCCGCAAAGGGGCGCCCTCCAGCAGG
The DNA here is from genome assembly GCF_003265705.2 of Callorhinus ursinus. Lineage (NCBI taxonomy): Eukaryota > Metazoa > Chordata > Mammalia > Carnivora > Otariidae > Callorhinus > Callorhinus ursinus. The sequence continues at coordinate 270,103 of NW_027397117.1, forward strand.
GGTGGCGCCTTCTTCTCTTTCCCTGGGTGAAGTGGGAAGACAGGTTTGAAAACAAAAGCTCCAGGAGAGGCCTCGAACCAGAAAAACCTTTGCTCCCTGCCCAGTGAGACCTCCTCACAGCTCGCCATCTGGCTTTGGGGCAGGAGCCAGGAGAGGCCTGGCCTAGCAGTACTGACCTTTGCCATCGGTTGGAGCAGCCCCTTGACCTTTGCCTTTCAAGGGTCCGTCTTCCTCCTGGCCTGGCTTTGCTGACTTCAGGGGTTCTGTGGCTTCAGCCTTCTGCTGCTCTTTGGGAGCTGGTGGCAAAGCGGTCACAGCAGGTAGTGAGGAGAGTGGCAGGGGATGGAAAGGAAGGAGAGGGAAGGTGACATAGACAGGGGTGGGCTCTGGGCTTGGACAAGGTTACCTGGGGGTGGATTCTCCGGGATAGCTGGCTGGCAGCCTTCAATGCTCAGCCAATGAGCTGCGAGGAAAGAAGGTGTCAAGTTGAACTGCTAGACATGGACACTAAGGAGCCACTCCGCACTAGGAACGCGTTTTGCGTCCTGTTCCCACTTCCTGCAACTCACCAGCGATCTCAGGCAGCGGGCTTCTCCACTGTGATCCCCACCCCCTCTCCCTCCGCCCCGCCGCCTTGCTCTCCCCACCCCCAACCTTTGAGGCAGACATCCAACGGCACCCGGGGCAGAGGGGTATTGATGATGTCGCTCAGATCAACCTCCTTCTCCTCGTAGAAGTAAAGCTCCCGGCCCCCACCAGAGGCGAAACGGAAAGGAATGAACTCCTGAGCGTGGAAGCCATAGAGCGGCTATATCAGGAGAGAGAGAGAGAGACACCAGGATGAGAGGGAAGCCAGAGGAGCCATGGCCGAAGGCAAATGCAGCATCTGGGAGGACGGATCTCACCACCCTGCCCCCACCCCCCCAACCTCAGTCCTGTGTGCCCCAATCACCTCGACATTCTTTAGCTTCAGTGCGTAGTCAATGTCACTCGTGGTGAGCTTTTGCCGCTTCCCCATGTGCATGAACTTCAAGGCATCCTGGCGGTGGGAGACAGACAGACATCAGCCCGACAGCCTGAGGAAGAAGGGGGCCTGAGCAGCATCCTTGATACGACGCAGGGCTGGGTGGACGGGTCAGGTTACCTGGGCAATCTCCTTGATGCGGTAGCTGACCTCATCAGTCAGCAGCTGGCAGGTCTCCTCCTGAATCTGAGCAATCCCCATTGACTCGGCCACCACCTTCATCGACTCCGAGGGCAGCACCGTATTGCTGAGCTTCAGCTTCTTCTCCTCGGCCATTCTGGAGCCCCTTGTTCCCTCCCCCAAAGAGTGATACCCCAGGGTGGAGAGACGGAGACCCTGGCAGGGGGATGGGGTAGGCAGAAGAGATAAAAAAGAAACGTGAGTCAGCACTGGATGTAATGGAAGCAGGTAGTAATCCGATCCAGTGCAACACAATGTACTGAGCTCCCCGTTCTGTGCGCAGTGTTGTGCAATTGAGGCACAGTGAATGGACGTGGCCTCGACTGAAATCCCGGCCCTAGACTCCCCAGCTGGGTTATTTGGGCAAATTACTGACATTCTCCCACCTCTGGGTTTCTTCCCCATATGTGGAATGTGGAAAAGGCTTTGTTTCCTGAGGCTGTTTTGTGTATACCTTCATCTCTCCTGCCCCTTCTTGCACCATTATTTACGCTTGACACAAACGCAGTAGCGGTTAAATACAACACCCCCACTCTGAGCCTAAACACCTGTATAATTTAACGTGATAAAAAAACACACAACCATCCCAACCAGTTCTTACTTTAAATTCATGGCCATGAACTTCACACAGGCCCCTCATGCTGCCAGACAATCATACTACACCTCCAGGCACTGTCTCCCTCTGTCCTACGTGATACTGCCTTTCTTCCTTACTTCAGGCCATCAGAAGGAACCTCCACAGATTCCCACCACATCCACCAACCTAACAGCACCGGTGCCCACATCCCCTGCCTTTGCACCTGTTACTTTAAGTATTTCATTTTTAAGTAGGCTCCACGCCCAGCACAGAGACCATTACGGGGCTTGAACTCACGACCCTGAGTTCAAGACCTGAGCTGAGATCAAGAGTTGGATGCTTGGGGCGCCTGGGTGGCTCAGTCATCAAGCGTCTGCCTTCAGCTCAGGTCATGATCCCAGGGTCCTGGGATCAAGCCCCTTGTCGGGATCCCTGCTCAGCAGGGAGTCTGCTTCTCCCTCTGTCCCTCCCCTCTGCTTGTGCTCTCTCTCTCTCAAATAAATAAATAAACAAACAAATAAATAAATAAATCTAAAAAAAAAAAAATAGGAGTTGGACGCTTAGCCGCCCACGCGCCCCCTACCTGTTAGGGAAGCCGCTCTTGCCTCTCACCAACTCCCAACACTGCTTTCTCCCTGCATCACCACCAAGTTTTTAACCTACCCAATCAGTCATTCCTGCCAGCCTACAAAATGCAGCTATTCCTCCCATCTTAAGAAAACAAAACGGTGTTCTATGCATACAATGGAATAGTATGCAGCCTTAAAAAGGAAGGAGATTCGGACATGTGCTATACCATGGATGAACCTTGAGGACACGATGCTCAGTGGAATAAGGCAGCCACAAAAGAACAAATGGTGTATATTCCACTTATATGAGGTTCTTAGAGGAGTCAAATTCATCGACTCTGCAAGTGGAACTGGGTTGCTGGAGCTAGGGCAGGGAAGAATGGGGAGTTAGCGTTTGATGGCAATGGAGTTTCAGTTTTACAACATGAAGAGGTCTGGAAGGATGGATGGTGTGATGGTTGTATAACGATGTGAACATACTTAATCCCACTATACTGTACACTTGAAATGGTTTAGAATGGTGAGCTTATGTGTATTTCACAATTAGAAATATAAAACTATTTTCTTCATTTCACTTTCTCTCCAACATATACGTTTTTCGGCTCCTCCTTGCAACCAAACTCCCTGAAAGTTATCTTAACTTTCTAATTCTTCTCCTCTCCTCTCTTGCACCTACCCCAAGCAGGTTTTTGACACCACCAGGTCCCCGAAACTGCTCATCAAGGTCACTGATGACTCCACATTGCCAAATCCAAGGACCACTCTCCTTCCTCATCATACCTGACCTGCCAGAAGCACACACTATAGCTGACTACTCCCTCCTGAAAACTCTTTACTCCACTGCCTTCCCCTGGCTTTCCTCCTACCTCACTGGCCACCCCTGTTTCCTTGACCAGTTCTTCCTCTTGTCATCTGCCTGATGCCGGAGCATCCTGGGGTAGGTATTTGGGTTGCTTTTTTTAGCTACCCTTACTCCCTTGGCGATGTCAACTATCCTCAATTTTCAACAGTGCTTATAGGCTGATGGTGGCCAAGTTTATATCCTCAGCCCAGAATGTTCTTCCTAACACCAGATTTGTATATCAAACTGTCGACTTAAAATCTCTTTTGGAACTGAACTCCTGATCTCCCTCCCCGCCCGCTCCATTTTTCTTCATCTTCATGGTAATGCCATCTATCCAGGCACTCACTCTATACGTGAGCCCTCACATCAAATCGGCCAGGTGATCCAACCTGATTCCTCCACTCCCACTGCATGGCCAAGTCACCATCATCTCTCGCCTGGCTAACTTCAACAGTCTCCTGACAAGGTCTTCTGCTTCCACCCTTGCTTCCCACATCTATTCCCAACACAGCGGCCAGAGTGATTCTGTCAAAATATAAATCAGACTGGGTCATTTCTCTGCTCAAAAGCCTGTAGTGGCTCCCCATTTACCACAGAGTAAAATCCAAAATCCTCATTACAGTCTATAAGGCCCTTCCTAATTTGCCCTCTCCCCAACACATCTCTGATCCGCTTTCCTTCCTTCTTCCATCTTGATCCAGCCCCAGTGTTCTCCTGCTGTTCAAACCACACAGGGAAGCTCTTGCTTTACGGCCTTTGCTCTTTTCCTTCTGCCTTGAATGCTCTTCCCCAGATGCCAGCTTGGCTGCCTACTCCCCTCACCCTATTCAACACCACACTCCAATCCCACTCTGCTTTTCCCCCTCGTGGTATTTAACATCTACTAATATGTACTCTATCATTTCTAATTGTTTATCACCACCACACCTTCCCTTTCCACCCCCCACTGTGTGGACAAAAGTCTTTGCGTTATGCTCACTGATGTATTACAAGATCCCACACTAGTGCCTGAGCCACTGTACTCAGTAAATCATTTGTTGAATAAATCAGTGAATTATAAGGCTTAAGAGATGTAGGTGCTCAATAAATTCACGGTACCACGATTATCAAGATGAACAAGATATAGGTCCAAGCTCGGAACCTGCTTTGTGGCCTAAAGGACAGTGGCTCGCTTGAAGTTGGCATTCGGAAGACTACTGTCAAAAGTGTTTAGACTGACTGCGGGGTGTTGATGGGGGCGTGCTGGAGGAGGGAGCACGGAAGCGAAAGAGAATCTGGTCTCCTCCTCCGCTAAGTCTTATGTTCAGGGAACACATTTATTCAACACATACTCTGTGCCTGGCGCCAGGTATACAAGACGCTGTTGTATCCCAGGTCACTGGTGAACTCTTACTAAGCCTTCAATACCCTCCGTACCGACTGCCAGTAACAGCTCGCAAAACACGCTACGACCTCAGGACACCTTCAGGTCAGTGGAGCCGGCAGGAAAACTTCACAGAAAAGGGTTACCTTTAACTAGATGTGGGTAGTGGCTTCCCCAGCAAGGAAGCGAGTCGAAGCTCCCCAAGGAATGGGTACAGCGCGGAAGAAGGCGCTGAGAGCCCACCTCATCCCCCCAACATCCTCCAATGCAAACACACACGCACACACAGAGTCCCCAAGCGCACGGACACACAACCCACCGTCCTCCTCCAGGCTCCCACACAAGCCCTTCAGAGGGCCTAGTCCCGGGTAGCTCTCAGACCCGCCCCCGCCAGCCGAACGCCCCACGCAGAAAAAGTCTCTCACCGCCGCCAAAGCACCGCTCACCCGGCGCTCGGCGCCATCTTGGCCCCGCCCCCTCCCGGGAGCAGGTCCTAGCAGAGACGGAGAGGAAGTCACTGCCCCTTCCCCGAGCCGGAATGAGTCTCCTAGGCTCACGAGGTGAAGTGGTATAAAAAACGGGTTTTTCTCCCTACGTGCAAGAAGCACACCCTCCTGCTACAATTACTTCAGTTTATACTTTCGCTACCCCGCGGCCAGGACCCTAAGAGGCGCCGCAAAACCGAAGCGGGAGAGCCGGGAGCGCAATGAGGCCCCACCCCCTTCCGAACCGGGACTGCGCGTGCGCCTCCCAAGCCAGGCTGGATGGAAATTCCCTCCGACCCCCTCGGAACTTAAAGGGCCCGCTGCCTTCCCGAAGTTGGTTTGAAGGCAAGGGCTTGTTGGTTGTGGACAGCACTTTGTCATGGGACCTGTGCGGTTGGGAATGTTGCTTTTCATTTTGGCTGTGTATGGCGCTTGGGTTGGGACGCCGAAGGAGGAAGACGATGACACAGAACGCTTGCCCAGCAAATGCGAAGGTATCTAAAGGGAGTGGCCCCTATTCGCATCCCTCTGCCCATCTCCTTAGTCTGGACCGGACCAAATGGACCGCGATGGGTGGGTCACTCGATCTCCTTTAAGACCTGAGGGAGATCCTGATGGAGCTTGGCTGAATTCGAAGGGGGTCAAGGGAGGGAATGCGTAGCGCTACCCCACAACTGTGGCACTACAATTCCCATAGGGCATTCAGAGGAAGTCCTCTTTTTCTCGCTTGCGTAGCCCGTGATCTGTGGGAACTGTAGTTCAGAGGCTGCCCAGGATCACCCACCCACTGAGCATTCAGTGTGTTTCCCCCCATAACACTAAACCTAAACCTGGGAAGCCTGCAGGAGCTGGGTGTGAGGCTCATACCTTATGAACGTCCTCTGCTCCACTCTTGCAGGGACGCTCTCAAATTACAGGTCCCATGCTTTCCTGGGGAGGGTTTGGGGGTAAGTAAGTAAGGCCTTGAAGCTCATAAAGAGGAGGCCACAGAAATGGAGGAGGTTCCCCATACGTGTGAGGCTTTGCAGAGGGTACTTACGGATTTTACTGTGAGCAGCATCTTATGTGGCTGCATGACGGTGGTGACTGGGTGGGGTGGGGGGGGAAACACTTCAGAGCTGGGCCATTGAGTTCCCTGGTTCCCTAGTTTGTTGCCTTCCTGACTTTAATTTCTTCCCTGGACTCTTTTTCCTTTCACCCCACTCCACCCTGCATTTCAGTATTGGTGTTCTGCATGACCTGAGCCTACCTCGCCTCTCCTCCTTGCTCTAACACCTCTGTAGGCCTCCTGCTGTGGTCAGAATACACCCATTTTTGGCACAGCATAGAAGTCTCTTTGTTGTATGGCCCCCATCGCTCTTGTATTTCTGTCTCAACTCCCGTCCTCAAAGTGCCCATGATTCAGCCACACTGAACTTCTCAGCTGTCACTGAGCCTGCCTTATCCTCTTGCACTCTGTGCCTCAGCACACTTTTTCCCTTTGCCTGAAATAACCCCCTCCCTTCTGTTTTTGATTCTCAAGACCCAGTTTAGATGTCAATTCCTTTGGAAGCCTTCTTCCTTTTCTGTCACCTCCTACTATATTGTAAGCCCTTGGAGGGAAGAAGAGCACCTGTATCTCCGAGGTCCTAGCATAGTGCCTGGAACATTTAAGGCACTTTTGTTAACTTGCCCTGTGTTTAGCTTGCTTGGCACTTCTGTAAAGGCCACCCCCTTTCTTGGGACCCACCTCATGCCAGGCCAGGTGCTAGTTGCTGGAAGACAGTGGTGGAACATATGCAGTGCTCATCCTTAAGGAAATCACAAGCTAGCAGCAATTCAGTAAATGACCACTGAATGAATTTTGCATGTCCTAAAGAGATTAAATCTCTTGTGAACCTCTAGGGTAGGGCCCATCACACCACATTGTCATCATTTATCTGTCCCCAACTACATCAGCAATGTCCCGTGGATAGGGATCATGGGTCTTATTGCTCTCATGCGTATATGAGCTCAATAAATAACTGCAGAATAAAAGCAAACACTTATACAGTGCTCCCAATATGCCAGGCACTATTATAGGGGCTTTACAGAGGTTGATTTATTTAATCCTCACCACACCCCTATGAAGGAGGTTCAACTATATTGTTATCTCCATTTTAGAGATGCAGAAACCAAGACACAGCAGAATTACCACATAGCTATTAAGTGGCTGAGTCAGGATTCTAACCCAGCCGGTCTGGCTCTAGTCTGCTGCTTTTGCTCATCTACAGAATGAGTTGTTGGAATGTTTGTTTATCTTTCACATCCTTGTGGACATCTAGTGTGTAAGCTGCTGAGCCTGGAGCTACAGGAAAAGCTGAGTCACACTGGCCGATCTCGAGAGGTGCTGGAGCTGGGGCAGGTGCTAGACACTGGCAAGAGAAAGAAACACATCCCTTACAGTGTCTCGTGAGTTCTTCTTGTTGCTCATCTACCTTCCGACCCCTGAGGGAGCCCTGGGAGCTCCTACAGCATCCAAGAAACCTTTGTTTCCCCTCTTCCCACAGAGAGACAAGGCTGGAAGAGGCCTTGGAGAATTTGTGTGAGCGGATCCTAGATTACAGCGTTCATGCCGAGCGCAAGGGCTCACTGAGATATGCCAAGGTCAGACTCTTCCCTAGGGCAGCATCCCACGTTTCAGAAACAAGAACGGGTATCCCCTGGGACCCATCTCCCTCCACCTCTGGAGGATGTCCCCTCCCCATTGTTAGACTCCCTCATGTCACCCTCATGGAGTCTCTGGTAGTTGACAATGCTGCTGTGGCAGAAAGGGGAAGGATGAGGTGGGGCAGTGAGCTGGGCTGATCCCGAATTCCTATCTCTCAGGGTCAGAGTCAGACCATGGCAACGCTGAAAGGTCTGGTGCAGAAGGGGGTGAAGGTGGATCTGGGGATCCCTCTGGAGCTATGGGACGAGCCCAGCGTGGAAGTCACGTTCCTCAAGAAGCAGGTAAGACAGGATACTGCACTGCCTGGGGCAATGAGAAGGGAACCTGAGGGGAGACCTGGATCCTCGGGAATTCCGCCTCTGAGCAGGAGAAGGGGGCGGAGTGAGACTCTGTCATTGACTGAAGTGGGCCCAGGAGCGTATCAAGGAGTAATAATGGAGGCTGATAATATCTACTACCACATACTGAGCGCCTACTATGTGCCAGATTGAGGCCCACATACTTTCCAGCTGCTGCCCCGTTTTACCCTCACAACAACTTCATGTGGTAACAGAACAATGGTTCTGTTACCATTTCCCATTTTATAGGCAAGGAGTGGAGACACAAGAGTTTAATAGCCTACTTGGCAGAATAGGTTTTAGTAAATGTTTGTTGAATGAATGAGGATTACCATCTTGGACGCCAAGTTTAGCCTCCTGGCTACCTGCTCTTTAGGGTGGGGTGGGCAGACAGGAGTGAAGAGCAGAGAGGAGCGTTTCCAAAGCCCAGCAGAGTAGATGCCTTTCTGACCCTTCCACTTGATCAGTGTGAGACGATGCTGGAGGAGTTTGAGGATGTCGTGGGAGACTGGTACTTCCATCATCAGGAGCAGCCCCTACAGCATTTTCTCTGCGAAGGTCATGTGCTCCCCCCTGCTGAAACTGGTAAGTGTGTGGGGCTGGCCCCGTTCCTGCCAGGCCCCAACCTCCTCTACCCCCCAGATTAATACCGAAATTGTTTTCTATCACCCAACCTAGCGTGTCTACAGGAAACTTGGACTGGAAAGGAGAAGATCACGGAGAGGCAAGAGAAGACAGAAGGGGAGGAGGAGCAGTATCAGGAGGAGGAGGAGGAAGAGGAGGAGGAGGAAGAGATGATCAACACACCAGGGCACTCCAAGCATGACCCAGAGGACCTTTGACTCTTGCCTTTGAGCCCCCAGGAAGGGGCAGGAGTCATGGAGAAGAACCTTCTGAAGTCTGAGCTCTCCCTGCTCCACATAAGGGTGTGTGTGTATGTGTGAGTGATCCCATCCCAGAGCTTGTAGCTGTCTGGTTTCAGGCAGGATCTTGGTGGTGCAGCATGGCATGGCTATGGGGACAAAGGTGGGAGCAGTAGGCGGGAGGCCTGCTCCAACAGATGAGTCCTCTGCCTGCCATCTGGCCCCTTACTTGGCAGGTGTGTGTGTGGTGACAGTATTGAAAGCTTTCCCCTTTAAATCTCTCTCCTACTTCCCACCCCACCCAGAGGTCAGTGAAGGCATTGGAGCTGTGGGTCTCGGGAAAGGCACTTTGCCCTCGGGGTCTGTTTCTAGACCCTTACAAGAAGAAGGCAGCGTGGACATTCTCTACAACCTACACACACTGCCTGCGTCTAGGCTACAAGCCAACAAACTGAACGAGAAGGGGACACTATGAGGACGGGGCGATGTTGATAAGTTAGGTGGGGTAGATATTTCGTCTACTTCATACTCATTTCACCGAGGGCCGACCATGTAATTTCACAGGTGCCAAATTTTCTACAGCGCTAGTAAAAAAAAGTTTTTTAAATACCACCTGGCCCCGTAGTTTCAAACAACTGTCCTGCACACATCATACCTGGCCGATAGAGCAGCGCCCAGAGAATAGAGCCGTAGGTCGCCGGCTGTTAGAAGCTAATGGTGCTTTGTAATCTGCAGTCCAGGGAGGCTGGCAGGGGTCCCCCGGCTGATAAGCATCTAGGCGCCGGGCTGTGCAACCCGCCTCGGCGCGTGCGGGAGAATGCACCGGAATTAAAAATCCGCGGTCGGCTCGGCCACCGTACTCCGGGTTTACGGGAGCTCGCAGAGGACAAAATGTCGCGCGCTTCTCCGAGGGCGGCTCTAACTATGGAGTGAGGCAAGAATTAGGAGAAGTGCTGAAACTACGTCCAAGGCGGGGAGCGCCTCGGTTAGAATGAGGGAAACAAAGAGGATATCCTTTGGGGGATGATGGGTGAGGACCTACCGCATGAGAAGTGTGGCGACGGCCGAAGACACTGAGGGACTGGCGGGTTCAGGCTAAGGGCAGCTTGGACGATACCATCTACGGAAGGGCGTCGGGGCGATACCATCTTAAGGGTGCGAAGGGGGTGGCAAAGAACAGACTTGGAAGGAGCTACTTTGGAGGAGGCAGGGCGCACGTGGGAACCCCAAGGGACTGGACAGTCGCCCACATCCCCATTTCCCTTCCCCAGCCGTCCCGATCCTGCCATGAGCGCTCTGGTGCGGACCGAGCCGCTGCCCGGGGAGCCGCCTCTGCTAGTGAGCGGCGACCCCTACTCCGTGGTGGTCCTGCTGCAGGGCTACGCCGAGCCGGAGGGGGTCGACGATGCGGTACGCGCCGACGGCTCCGTGACGCTTGTGCTGCCTCAGGCCTGGGGCTTAGCCTCCAGCACCCGAGAGTCCCCGCCCGAGGGCGGCGGGGCGAAGACCGCCCTGGAGGAGGTGGCCCGTGGCCCCATTCTCGTGGACACCGGCGGCCCCTGGGCTCGGGAGGCGCTGCTGGTGGCCCTGGCGGGGCAGGGCGTGGCCCCCGGAGACGTGACTTTGGTGGTGGGCACCCACGGACACTCGGATCACATCGGGAACCTGGGGCTTTTTCCCGGGGCGGCTCTGCTGGTCTCGCACGACTTCTGCCTCCCCGGGGGCCGCTACCTCCCCCACGGGCTAGGTGAGGAGCGGCCCCTGCAGCTGGGCCCGGGGCTCGAGGTGTGGGCCACGCCGGGCCATGGGGGCCAGCGGGACGTGAGCGTGGTGGTGGCGGGCACGGCCCTGGGCACCGTGGTGGTGGCGGGCGATGTGTTTGAGCGCAACGGAGACGAAGACTCATGGCAAGCGCTGAGCGAAGACCCGGTGGCCCAGGAGCGGAGCCGAAAGAGGGTCCTAGCAACTGCGGACGTGGTCGTGCCTGGTCACGGAGCCCCCTTTAGGGTGGTCAGGGAAGCCCCTCAGCCAGGGAACTGACGTCCAGAAGACCAGAGGAACCGCCCTGTCAGCCGAGTCAGAGGAGTCAGGGGTGATCGCTTGCAGCCCTTGCAAGAGGCCGGTTTTCCAGCGAGGACAGTCATCTATATGACTGGTTTTTTTTTTTTTTTTTTTTAAGATTTATTTATTCATTTGAGACACAGAGATACAGAGAGAGAGAGCATGAGCAGGGAGGGGGAGAAGCAGAGGGAGAGGGAGAAGCAGGCCCCCCGCGGAGCAGGGAGCCCGATGCGGGGGGGGGGGGGGGGTTTGATCCCAGGACCCTGGGATCATGACCCGAGCTGAAGGCAGATGCTTAACCATCTGAGCCACCCAGGCGCCCTATATCACTGGTTCTGCAACCAAACTAGGACCAAGGACTGGCTCAGCCGTGTGCCACCTCTTGGGGCCCCCATAAAATGGGAGAATGTTCTTGGGAGTGTCGTCCAAAATAAAAATAGAAAACTGCATAGAAAATCATAAAGCCCTAATGTGAATGTGAATCGTTAATAGTGATAGTCATGCAGATTTGGTAATTAGCAACTGCAACAGGGGGCACTTTGGCCAGTTGCTTCTCATAAGATGGAGGCTTGCTGAGAGAAGGTGCAGGGCATAGAAGTAACACCTTAGTCATCTGACTTTCATCCATCTGTTCGTTTGAGGAATATTTAACACCTGCAATGATTCAAGCACTGCCCTAGCTCAAGGGGATGCAACAGTGAGCAAGCTAGACAAACTCCCTGTTCCTTATGGAGATTACATCCTACAGAGACAGAAAGACAACTAATAATAGTAAACCAAATAATTACAGATTGTGTTTAGTGATGTGAAAGAAAAGGTAGGCAAGATGGGGGTAGAGTGCCTGGATGGGAAGATGGCCTCTTTTATTTAAGGTGGTCAGGAAAAGCCTCAGAGGAGATCATTTTTAATCAGGGAACTGAATGGGAAGAACGCCAACCATCTTAGGATCTGGCAGATGTGCATTCCAGGCATAGGAACAGCAGGGATAAAGGTCCTGAGGCAGGATGGCTTGACCTGCTTGAGCAGCAAGAAGAGCATGGAGTTGGACTGCAGAGTGCCAGAGGAGAGTGACAACAAAGGAGGATGCAGAGTTCGGCCAGGCCATCATGGACCCCGGTTAGGGATTTGGATTTATACTGAGATAGAAGGCTCTGGCTTCTGGGGAGGCTATTGACTTGGTCTCATTTAAAGTAAGTACTCTTGTTCTGAGAGGAGAAGTGGTCAGAGTGGGGCAAGAATAGAATCGGCTGGACTGGTTCGGAAGCTCTCGTGGTCTTCCAGGCGAGAGAAGTCAGTGGCACCTGCTCTTACCCTAGAAATCCTATTATGGCACTGGTCCTGTTCACAGCTGTGTCCCAGGCCCTCCATCACACAGTCCCAGGACCGCAGAAGCACTCAGGTGGGGCAGATGAAGGAAAGGAGCAAGTCCACCTTGTTGCAGATGATGAACCACCCTGGGTGGATGCCATGGGGCAGGGCCTGACCGGGGGTTATTTCCCTGGTGTCCACCAAAGGCAGCTCAGAGGAACCGGTTCACCTAGAGGGTGAACCAGTAGCTGCCACGCAGAGACTTGTAGTTGGTGTTGGCCAGTTTGATGACCACAGAGTGCAGAGTTCCAGGCCAACAGTTCAGCCATAGCTGCCCAGATCCCTGCCAGTCACCAGATAAAGATAAATGGAGTGAAGGTGGCAATATGGGGACCCAGCCTCAGAACTACCATGGTGTGGGGGCCCTTGGCCAGGTTTTCTAGCTCCTGGACCACAGAGTGCAGGGAGGTTACTGGTGTGTGGAGCGAGTACAGGGGCCAGCTGTGGGCCCACCAATGCAGCACTGTGCCCTGAGTGGTCTCCGGGGCCATCAGGGGCCCCATCTGATAATGTGGAGTGTAGATCCAACAGCTTCAGGGCTGTAGGGAGGATGAAAAAGGAGCGGATGGGGGTTATTTAGAACTATGCACTTTCAACTTGTACAAATAAAACTCCAGTCCTGACTTACTTTCCAGAACATGGTCCTCTGCCCACGACTCAGGTCTGGTCATCTAGAGTAACACATCTCTTTGGCCACACTGATTGTCCCCAGGATGGGCAGGTCACCTAAGTTAGTCAAGGCTTGGCCATCTTAGGGGTTTTGTTGGAGCTAGTGGGAAAAAGTCTAGTTCTTTCCTGAAAGACTGACATGGGAGATGTACGGAAGTGTTGAATCACTATAGTTACATATATCACGATGTGCACACCTGAAACCAATACTACCCTGTATGTTAGCTAACTGGAATTTAAATAAAAACTTTAAAAATTGACGTGAGAGGAGAAGTTAGTTATTTGCCACCTTCTGGGAAGAGCCCATGGGCTCTGGGGTCCAGTGGAGGCTGAGGCTGAAGCTGAACAGTAGGGGGCAGAAATGAGCAATTAAGAGAAACAGATCCCGAGACAGACAAGTTTGCGCTCTGAAAGCCAGACCCACCCCGCATTCTTCCTTCGTCACCTGGACTAAGCCCCCGCTTTGCTGCCTAAGCTGCCTTCTGCTTTCAGTTGCAACAGGAGGAGTCCTGGGTGGATACAAACACTGGTGGAAATGACCCATTGGAAAGGCCACGGGGAACTGTGGGAAACCAGCCGTAGAGGGTGGGGCCCAGAATGATTGTACTTTTAGAAGTTTCTTCCAGCTTCCCTTTTATGTAACCTCTTGGGAAAACTTGACCCATATGGTTAGATGCTTCTACTCACAAATATGCAGGGGCTCCACATTGCCTGCAAATAACACGAACTTTCTCTCCCAATCCGAAGACAAACTGCTTCAGCTCTGCTGGGACTGCCTGCTGCCTGCCAGACCCGCCTGCCTCCTTCTCCCACAGGCCTGCCCTCCTCCCTCTTCTGTACCATTCCAATCATCCAGGCTCAGCTCAGCTCATCTCCTACAGAAAAGCCTCCTCTGAATTTTCCACCCCTACTTTAAACTCTTGTAATGCATGCTCTGTATTATTCTTTTTTTTTAATGTTTTATTTATTCATTCATGAGACTTAGAGAGAGAGAGAGAGAGAGAGAGGCAGAGGTAGAGGGAGAAGCAGGCTCCCCGCCGAGCAGGGAGCCCGATGCGGGACTCGATCCCAGGACCCCGGGATCACGACCTGAGCCGAAGGCAGACGCTCAACCATCTGAGCCACCCAGGCGCCCCTCTGTATTATTCACTTAGCATTAAATATGACCGGTGTTGGTCATTATTTCTGGAAATGTCCCCTCCCCACTGTGCCCCTTGAGAGCAGAAACTAAGAAAAATGCTTCTGTGAATGCTTCAGAGCTTGGTATTTTGTCTGTGAACGCCATGTAATAAACACTTCCTGATTTCTCTGGGCATCTGTTCCCTGTGGCCCAGCTCTGACTCCTTGCCCAGGACTTCAGTCCCTGCCCAGCCTTGAAGTTCCAGTATCTTGTCCACTCTGCAAACACAAGGGTATTACTCAGAGCCCTCCCTGTTCACCTCTTCCTACAGGAAGCTTCAGGTGTCTTGCCAGAGAGGGCTTTGGGGCCCAGATCCCAGGGTGGGATAAGAGCTGATGTGTCAAAGCCGTAGGAGAGAGAAAAACATAACAGACTGGATAACAAGAAGCTCCCCAAAGCAAAGCCACAGGAACCAGCTTGTCTGAGGACAAAGAAGCTAGAATGGTGCCCAAGGGCCTGACCCTACCAGCTCATCATGGGGTCTGTCCCCTGGGGGGGAAAGAAGGCTGGAAGTGTCCCCCCTGATGATGACACCTCCAGTGACCTGGACCTGGAGCAACTCCTGGAAGATGCTGGAAAAGAGCTGGAGCGACTGGAGGGGCCGCAGTGTGGAGATGACCCTGGGGAGTTCACGTTGGCCTTCTTCGAGGAATAGCTGTGTGCACCTGCCTCCCTGCTGCTCTCTCACTCCCTTCCCTGCCAGCAGCGGGGAGAGCCCCTCAGAGGGTCCCTGAGAGGCTGCTAAGTGTGGGGCTTGTTCATCGGCTACAAGTCACCTGGCTGAAGTCCCAGCTGTGCAGTTTCCGTGTTAATAAAACAGGTTACGGCTTTCCGTAGTTGGTCTCTAACCACATGCTTCCCTTGGGCTTCCCTCCCTCCCCTCCGCTCCCTGTAGCACGTCCCTGTTTCCACGGGAGGCCGGCACAGTATAGGGATCTGGGAAGGTGGGGACACCCAAGTCCTGGGAGAAGGCCATCCGGAAGGTGAGTGCGTCCAGTCCCGGCTCAGATTGTTGGAGATCCTAAAACGAGGTGGTGCACTTGACACATGCTCATTCTGATCCGAGGGGAAGGAGAATGGGTAGAGGAGGGGCAGACCCTGGGTTCTGGGCTGGCTACCAGCGTTCTGGGTTTACTGTGCCCCCACCCCCCACGCAGTCACCGAACTCCAGGACTCGGGGAGGGATCTCGGGTGTGAGCTCTTTATTATAGTTCATTTTTGGCGAGAAGGAAAAGACAGAAGTGGAAGGTGCCATCAGTTTTCTCCTTAGATGCCTTGGGACAAATTCTAGGTAACTTTCATTCTTGTGGGCAAGGGCTGGGAAGGCGGAGAGGGAGTTGGAGCAGATGGCTCTGTTTTTCTGTGGTCCTTAGTGGCCTTCCACACCCACTGGCTTCTGAGTCTTCTCTGTCTGGCTGGGGTCATTATCAGAAGCTGTGACCTACCAGGCTGCTTAGTCTAAGGAGGTCATCCTTCAGTCCCACTCATCAGGCCTTTATGAGAGAGTATAGGGTCTCCTCCTGGGGCCTCTCCTTGGGAGGGATGCAGGGAGATGCTGCCAGTGATGAGGAGCTGGAGAGAGTGAGGGAGGCGTAGAGGATGCCGCTGTTGTTCTGGGCTTCATCCTGGTGAGAAGGAAGGAGAAGGGGGTGAGACAGTGGAAGGGGAGTGGTGGCTGTTTCTCTCCTGCCTTGTGGACCTCATGGCGGGGACCTGGGTCTGAGCTGCAGCCCGTTCCTCTCCACCCTCTGCCACTGAAACCCACCAGTCCGCCCACCATCTCTTCCCC
>NW_027397117.1:301101-409253 GCF_003265705.2 Callorhinus ursinus
CAAAACAAAGACAACTGTATTGATTATTATTACATGAGCCCGGATGATCTGTTTTGGGTTGGCAATATTTGCAGGACTTTTAAAGACATGTGGAATTTCAAGTATTATATATTTATGTTGTAAAATTTATTTTTTCTTTCAGCAAAATCACTAAATATTTGTTATAATCAGTATTTCCAAATAATTTATTTTCTATTGACAGCAATGCCAAATCAGACAACATGCCTCTAAGAACACAAATAGGTCATTGGGAAAAGTCTATCACACGACTAACCCAAGAAAACTTTTAATTTTTTTAATTGAAATATAATTGAGGGCGCCTGGGTGGCTCAGTCGTTAAGCGGCTGCCTTTCGGCTCAGGTCATGGTCCCAGGGTCCTGGGATCGAGTCCCACATCGGACTCCTTGCTCCGCGGGAAGCCTGCTTCTCCCTCTCCCACTCCCTCTGCTTGTGTTCCTGCTCTTGCTGTCTCTGTCTCATTAAAAACAAAAAAAAATTATATATATATATAATTGACATATAGCGTTGTATTAGCTTCAGGTATACAACATAATGATCTGATATTTGTATTATTTTGAAATGATCACCACAAGAAGTCCAGTTGGCCCCCATCTCCAACATAGCTAAAAAATTTTTTCTTGCTGTTAGAACTTTTAAGAACTACTCTTAACTGTGTTCATATATACAATACAGTATTATGAACCAGAGTCACCATGATGTATATTATATCCTCAGGACTTATTTATCTTATAGCTGGAAGCTTCTACTTTTTGACCCCCTCCACCCATGGTGCCCCCCTCCCCACCTCTGGCAACCACCACTTTGTTCTCCCTATGAGTTTGTTCATTGTTGTTTGTTTGTTTGTTTGTTTGTTTTCAGATTCCACATGTAAGTAATATCATTTGGCATTTGTCTTTCTCTGGTGCATTTCACTAAGCATAATGCCCTCAAAATCCAACCATATTGTTGCAAATGGCAGGATTTCTTTCTTTCTTATGGCTGATTAATATTCCATTGTGTATATACATTACCAGACTCATTACCAGACTCTGGTCCTTGGACCCAGCTATGGTAGAAATGAGGCTGGACCCCAAATTTAAAGATACAGGCAAGGCTTTATTGGGACAGCAGCTGCGACCGGAGGGAGACACAGTCACGACCAAGGTGTCAGACTGGCTCTCCAAACAATAGCCAGGGAAAGTTTTCAAGGGGCCGAGGTGGGAAAAAGGAATGATGCTCAAGAATGTCGGGGCGGGGAATCCCAGGAAAGTGGGCGTGCAGGTGCAGCTGACAGAACATGCTTCTTCATACACTGGACTTTCATTTGTATGTTAAATCTCCACCTCTGGGAATGTTTTTTAGCATTAAAATGAGGAGGAAAGTCAGTGAAAGGTCAATTTTGGCAACCATCCAGTCTCAGATCAGTTTGAAGCAGTCTGGGTTTGCTCCTTGGTTCGTGCTTTGCAGGAAAAGGGTAAGAGTCCACAGGGATTGCCTTGTTCCCAGGGTCCTTGACTGTCTCATACACACCACATTTTCTTTAACCATTCATCCACTGGGGGACACTTAGGTTGCTTCCATATCTTGGCTATAATGCTGCAGTCAGTGAAGGTGGGGGTACACATATATGTCTGAGCTAGTGTTTCCCTTTCCTTCAAATAAATACCCGGAAGTGGAATTGCTGGATCATATCAGTAATCTCTTGTTTGGCTGAAGTTTGACTTCGCCATTCCTTTAGAAAATCAACTATATTTCCTGAGTTATGACATATTTGAAATGTTTGTTCCCTTTGTGGTGGACTACAGGGCTCGTACTTGACCAAGGACCCCAGCTGCTATCCTGACATCCCTCACAGGGAGGCCGCTCTTGCCATGGGCTGCTGCTAGCCAGCGGTGGAGTATGGCAGGGATACTGAG
This sequence comes from Callorhinus ursinus, assembly GCF_003265705.2. Classification (NCBI taxonomy): domain Eukaryota; kingdom Metazoa; phylum Chordata; class Mammalia; order Carnivora; family Otariidae; genus Callorhinus; species Callorhinus ursinus. The sequence continues at coordinate 303,018 of NW_027397117.1, forward strand.
GCTGGCCCCTTCCTGGGACATGCAGGATTCCTCTGATGGTCAACTTTGATTCAAGGACTTCCCACTGGTCGTGCCAAAATTCCCTTAGCCTGCACTGGGGTCTAGCATGCTTCTACCCGACATTCCTTCCTCTCTTCTTTACTCCAAGTCAACCTTACATCCAGTCTGATGAGCTCTCCCAGCCTCACCTAGCTTCCTCTGCATTATCTCTCATAGAGGTTTCCTCTAAACACATTTGCTCTTCTAATCCTGTCTTGACACTTGCCTCTCGAAAGACCTGGACTGACCAAGGGCACACCAAAATCCTCTTTAGTGTCCATTAGAACCTCAGAATAAACTCATCATGTATATCTCAAGTAAATAAAACAAATAAAAGGAGGAGGGATAGATTTTTTTTTACGCATTGAGAAATTGTTGAAAATATATGTATTTTAACAGTGATTATCTCCCAACCATGGGATTCTAGGTGATTTTTATTTTCATTGTTAATTTTTTGGTACTTTTTAAAATTATCTACAAAAAACATGTATTACTTTTATAACCAGGAGATATTTTATTTTATAAATCAATCCATAAAAGTCTTTATATATATATAGTTGGGCTCTCCACTAGGGTGGCTCTGATGAACTGAAATAGAATCCCTCTCATATTTTTGCAAGGCTCGTTGACACTCTAAATGGAGACTCCCGCACATAAAATGACAATCCTTATATGCACGGATATGATAGATGTTGCTGGACCACTGCCAGCCTTCCCTCACCTGCCACCACGCACAGTCCCAATTCTTGCTGGTTGATATATGGCCTGGGCATTAATAAAGTAAGAGAAGAGGTGAGGACAGCTGAAGGGAAGGGCTTCCAGGCTTGATCATCCCATCAGCTTCTCCATCCACACAGCCCAGGACCTGCAGAAGCACTCAAGTGGGGCAAATGAAGGACAGGAAGAAGTTGACTTCACTGCGGACGATGAGCCGCCCTGGGTGGATCCTGTCGGGCAGGGCCAGACTGGAGGTCATCTCCCAGGCGTCCACAAAGGCCACACGGAGGTCAGCAAAGGCAGCTCGGAGAAGCCGGTTCACCTGGAGGGTGAACCAGTCACTGCCATACACGGACTTGTAGCCGGTGTTGGCCAGCTTGATGACCACGAGAGTGAGGGGCTCCCGGGCCAGCAGCGCAGCCACCGCTGCCCTGATCCCTGCGAGTCGTTGCACAAAGGCAGACGGAGGAAAGGTGGTGAAGTGGGAGCCCAGGCCCAGCACCACCACTGTGTGGGGGCCCCCGGCCAGGCCCCCCAGCTCCCGGACCACAGAGTGCAGGGAGGCCACTGGCGTGCGCAGGGAGCGCAGGGGCCAGCTGTGGGCCCGCCAGTGCATCACGATGCCCCGCGTGGTCTCCACTGCCATCAGGGGCCCCGTCTGATACGTGGCGTGTAGATCCACAGGCTTCAGGGCTGTGGGGAGGACAAGACGAGGCTCAGGGGTTAATATAGGACTGGACTTCCTCATTTAAAAACACAAGAGATCTAGCATCACTTTCCTCTTAGGACACAAGTAGCCTCTGGCCCAATCAGCTGGTTGTGCTCTCCCTAATCTGTCATATCACCAGTGACCTCCCAGTTACCAAGTCCCAAGACCCATTCTCAGTCCTGAGCCTCCCTGCCCCCCTGGAGCATTTTGTCTCATTGATGTTCCTTTGGATGCCCCCGCCTTTCTTAGCAGTATGTTGTCACCCTCTGCAGTCTCCTTTCTGAACCAGCACTTCAACTCAGATTCATCCATCGGCTCCCTTCGGCCACCCCTGGATGAAGACTTGCCCCAGGCTAGAGAGTCAAGGCTGTCCACTTTATGTCCTTGTGCATCGTGGCCAGCCGGCGGCCAGAGGCTTCTGACATCTGGTCTGTTCACTCAGTTGTGTGCCTTGATAGAGAGTTAGACGCACCTGCAGGAAAAGGCCCCTCCTTTCTTTGCACGAAGTCCCTGCCTGCTTGCCCCACCTTGAGCTTCAGGGCTCTGTGGGTGCAGGGGGCAGCTTTTTCTATTTCACAGGAAGGTGCCAAATCAGCCAGCAGAGGATCTGGTTTTCCCAACATTCTGTCATGAGCTTCTGTTCATCTTTAGAAACATCCATTGCTTAAGAAAGTCACCTACTCCACTTGCCATGTGCAGAACTGTCCCAAAGTGACCCTGGGAGGTCACTTGAGGTTGCCTAACCATCAAATTAGTCGGAACCGGAGCTCTCATTTCTCCCACTCCCTGATCAAGCATATTCCTTAACCCATGTTATGTTATATTGTAGAATCTGTGCCCAGAAGCTGGAGGCTCAGATGGGACCGACCCTGCATGATACTCACTTCTTTTGACTTTTATCCTCCAGGGAATGAAACTCTGTCTGAAGCTCAGATATCTCAGTTCAGTTCCAAAATCCTATGTGTTCAAAAGTCTCATGCACACGCTCTCCAGAAGACCCCTCCTCACCTCTTCAACCCAGTATGAAGAATATAAAATAAATACACCATCTTCTCCCACTGCTGTCCCTTGCTCCCACATCCAGTCAGGCACGTCAGTGACTTCCATTTTGAGTCCATTTCCTGTTATCTCTAGTTACCTGATCATCTCCCCTCTCTCTAGAAGCAGTCAGTCAACAAGCTGTCAGCTCCTCCAGTAGGATAGCTCCTTTACTGCTGACGCCAGTTTAGTCTCTCACCAGCTTGCACGATGACCTGCAGTGGTCTTATAACTGGTCTCTGGACTTTCCTTTTTCAATCCAATCAATCCAACAAACTGCAAACTCTGAAAACATTCAGTGTCTCCCCAGTGTCACAAGATAAACCCCTGGCTTCCCTACAGTACTTTTCTTAAATTCCAACTCTATTCCTCCAGTATCCCCCCCCCCCCCGGCAAATCCTCACTTCTTTCTATCTAAGGTTATGTACTCATCGTTCTTCAAACACATCCCCCCTCCTGTTAGAGCCTCCCATCACCGACCTAATTGATGAGATTATGTGTAATTTGGGCACCCTGTTCCCCATCCCTATTTCTGCCCCAAACCCAGGTATCCGGTCCTTCCACAGGTATCCTTCAGGTCCTTCTCCTGAAATGTTCTCTGCCTTCTCAAAGCCCCGGATCTTCTTTCTCCTAGGAGCCCTGCCCTCTCCCCTCACGGTCACTCACAGGGCACGGTGTCACGCAGGTACTCCCACCACTGCCGAAGCGTGGAGTCCCCCATCATGTGGACAATGTGGCCAGCCAGGCAGCCCAGGATGCTGTCAACAGTGGAGAAGGAGCGGCCGGAGCAGGACAGTGAGTGCCACACAGCTCGGTGGTAGAAGCCAGAGGGCTTTGGGCCCGGGATCCCAGGGTGGCATGGTTGTTGAGGGGACAGAACTGTAAATAATCATTTGTAAGCAAAGCAATCTGTGGGTACAGAAGAATCTAAAGCCACACGCATGGAATAAGTGCTGCCTTTTCTACAAGCCCCCGTGTCACTTACCCAGACTCTTGTTGCTCTCCTTGGCCACCCAGATTGGAGAAATACTCTGAGGGAGGACCTTGTCTGTCACATTCCTGAAGAGAAACCAATTGGCAACAGGGGAGCCCTTAATGGGAATGTGTGATGGGAAGGAATCCTGGGCTGAGGTGAGATGGGGCTTCTTGGAGGAAAGGAAGTTCTCAAAGTCAAGGGCATCTGTCCAGTGTCAGGGCTCCTGGGAGATAGTGAGGGCCTGGGGGCAGGAGAGGGATTGGAAGCTGGAGTTGTTCAGGGATTCAGGATCCAGGTTCTTTGCCTCGGGGATTCCGTCAGTGCAGAAAGCAGAGCTGTTTCAAAATGTACCCAGGGTTTTGGTTTTATTTAGGTATGGCGAGGCCAACAGATCAGGAGATGATGGCCATAAGAAAGATAAGAGTTCCTGAGAGGCAGGGGCACACGGAGAAGCACCAGGGTCAGTCGGGGGGCAGAGGGAGCAAGGGCAAAGGGCAAAAACCTTTGTTGTGATTTTCACAGGAAGGAATAGGCAAGGAAGGGTAAGCAGCTGAGGAGGCTTAGGATTGGATCATGTGAATAATGTCAGCAGGCTCTGGGCTATAACAGGTAGATTCTAATTTCAGGCAGGGGGTGTTGGCCCAGACTGTAGGAGCCTGATAAAAGGAGGCAGCGTGGTGGTGTGCACTCAGAATTAGGTGGTTGTGCTCAAGGCAAGTTGTTTGCTATCTCTAGGAGCTAGCTAACCCTGGGAGGGACCACCCCTCCCTAGGTCCACAAGGCCCCAAGGCATCAAAGCATCACCAAAATACAGGAAATTAAAAACATGATTCCGGGGCACCTGGGTGGCTCAACTGGTTAAGCATCTGATTTCAGCTCAGGTCATGATCTCAGGGTCATGAGACTGAGCCCCGAGTTGGGCTCTGCACTGAGTGTGGTGGAGCCTGCTTAAGATTCTCTTTTTCCCTCTCCCCCACTAACGCTCTCTCTCTCTTAAAAAACAACAAAAAACATGATTCATATGGGAAGAGGCTTGGAGACTTTTTCAAGAAGTGCTGACTCTCCTCTTGGTCTCATTGAGCCCACTCCTGTTGGATTCTCCTTGACCATCATCAGACCAGCAGTCACTCCCTGATCCCTGGGACTCCTCCCTCCCCTAGTAGGTAGCCCCTTGTGTGAGCTCCCTTCTCCCAAGGCTCGGGGCTCAGCCCTTGCTCTTCCCTTCCGGATCACACTCCCTCCCTTGGTGGTCTCACTCAGCCAAGATCTCCAGCCCAGTCTTCTCTGCCAAATTCCAGGTTTGTGAGTCTAGCCATCTGCTCAACATCTCCACTTGGTGTCTAATGCACGTGATCAAACTCCCCCTCTCCACCCCCCACCTGCCGCTTTCTCACTCCAGCTGACGGCAACTGTCCTTCCATGTGAGCAGGCCCCAGACCTCACACTCATCTGCGAGCTCTCACTTTTTGGCACATTCCGTTTTCTCTCAGGACATCCTATGGGTACTGTCTTCGGAATATACCCAGAAATGAATCACTTTAGACACCTTTACTACTGCAACCTGAAGCAAAGGACTCCCACCTTTCAGTCTCCCTGATTCTCCCTTAACCTGCAATCCATTCTCAATACAACGGTCTGAGAGACCTTTTAAAAATTGTGATCAGGGATGCCTATCTTCCGCTTAAAATCCTTCAGTGACTCCCTTTTCACTTACAGCAAAAATTACTGTGCTTACAGAGCCCTTCCTGGTCATGCCATGTCCTTCCCTTAACGCCACTGGTCTTCACCTGCCACCTCCCTGTCCTTTGCCCCATCTCAGCTATTTGACTTCCTTGCTGTTCCTCAGACACACCAGGGACACCACAGCATTTCCTCTGCCTTAAACCTCTTCTCTCAAGTTATATCCTGGGTCAACTCTCTCATCCCCTTCAAGTCTTTGCTCAGATGTCACCTTCTTAATGAGGTCTATCCTGACGCCCTATTTAACACTGCAACCTGTCCCCACCATACTCCCAATCCTCACCTCCTGTGTATTTTAAATTTCCCCTAGCACGTTATCTCCTTCTAACATTCTATATACTATTTACTTATTGCCATGTTTATTGTTTCTGACCCTCCCTCCTGTCTTAAGTAAGCTTTACCGGAGCAGGGTAAATGGTGCTGGATTCCTAGTGCCTCCAGCAGGAGCATGCATGTAGAAGGTGCTCGGCATGCATTTGCTGAATGAAGGAATGGACTGCTTGAAGGGACTGTGTCTGAGGAGGAGAGGGGAATTTGCTTCTTGGTGGAGAGGGGATGAGAATATTCCTACAATCTAGAAAAATGCTTGCGTATGGCCTTCCTTGAGTGTCAGGGCCCTAGTGCCCCCTAGAGGTGACAGCTTCAGGAAGCAGGTGAAGGATGGTCCCACGGACTCTGGACCCAGGTGGAGATGCCTGCCCTCCCAGCAGAGCCCCCAAGATTACACAAAGTTGGACAGTGGGCACTTTGGGGTGACCAGTGTGGACAGAGGACTAAGGATGGATCCCAGATGGCCAAGGTGTCAGTTTCTTTGCAGGACCTTGGGTGAGGGAGCTCTTGCCACCACCCAGCTGCAGGGGTCCTCGGATGGGATTGAAGTTTATGTAAAACACCTGACCTTGGGGCTGCAAATTCACGTCCACTACACATTCGCCCAATGTGTGGTTATCTCTTTAACACCTGTCTTTGATCAGCACACTGTTGGCTCCCACGGGACGGGGCCACTTCTGCCCTGCTCTCCCATCCCCAGGACCTCCAGGCCTTCGGACAATGTCCGACAGAGCAGGGGCCACTCAACAGCAGCAAAACACTTGGGACAAGATTTTAAGAGCCAACAGAGCCGCTATATGCTGTTCCTGTTCTAAGCACTTTACACACATTAATTTATTTGTTCTTTATCACAAGTCTATGAGGGAAGTACTATTATCATTCCCCTCTACGGATGAGAGAACAGAGAGGTTAAGTGACTTCCCAGAGATCACACAGATAGGAGCCGGCAAATCGTAGCAGGTGGAGCCGGGATCAGAACCCACACACTCACTCCAGAGACTTCAGGACTGTACCCCGAGTGACGTCCTGAGATGGCTCCTGTATTTAGCCTTAGAGTTATTTTTAATCGACCAATGCAAAAAGGACGTGCGGTTCTCCTTTTCTGACCAAAGGGAGTGTAAGAATTGCTCTGGAAACACCACGGTTTCCTGGCGCTAAATTCTCATGCCAGGAAGTCAATGTTAGTGGGAATTCCCCAGACTGAGCTACCGAGAGCCTCCTGGAGATGAGCATCTTGTGGGGCCGGCAGGCACCCTGGCAGCTTGGGCGCCTCCAGCTTGGTTCACCCCCTCCCATCCTCATGGCAGCCAGTGAGAACTTCCGTGCTCCTTGGGGCTCCTTTAAGCTTAGCTAAGTTGCCAGCTGCCTGACCATCCCAGCAGCCAGCCCTCCCCTAGAACACCTCTGGCTCTTCTCTCCCCCTACTGAGTAGGGGTGTCCTCTCACCCCTGCTCTGCCCCCAGCCAGCCATCTACGACCCTGTTTTTGCCTCCATCCCCTACTCTCCCTGCTGGAGACCAGATATCCAGGTCTCCCACCTTAAAAAATGCCTCCCTCCTCCTTGGGGTCTCTCAAAATGCCTCCCTCCCCTTGGGGTCTCTCTGTCCCCACCACGCCTCAGATCTCAGGGACAGTAGGGCTCACAGTGAGCCAGGCTGTTTGCTGTGTCTCCCCTCCCCGACTCCCATTCTCTGTCCCCCCAGGGAGCCTTGCTCCCCCAAGACTGAGGACAGTTCTCAGCCATTCCCAGTTTCCAGGCTGCAGGCTCTGCTCCCCTCTCACCCAGGGAGGTCACATCCATCCTCCATACTCCCTGACCACATATGCTGGTGAATTCGGCAGCACATCTCTCCTTACAAGGGCCATCAGAAGAGCAGCAAGGCCTGGAATCCTTTTCTTTTGCCAGAGGTCCATGGTTCTCCTTTGAGCTTAGCTAAGTTGCCACCTGCCAGGTGGGGTGCCCCTTCTCCGTGCCCCCACACCACTCCGTGCATACTACACATATGTACTCAGCACACTGTGTGTTTGCAAAAGCCGTGAGTCTCCTCACTGAAAACTTGTAGAGGGCAGGGACGCCGACCATTACATAAAGATAGTCAGCACTTAGTAGGAGACCTGGCATGCAGAAGGAAACGTGTTTAACAGAAGGGAACAGATGAATAAGGGTAGTGGCTCAGGCAGAAAAATCATAGGGACCAGGGTTCAGGGGTGGGGGCAGACACCCCAGATGATGCTGGGTTTCTTACCATGCCAGCAGGGCCTCCTCGTGTGGTGTGGTCACATTCCAATAATGTCCACTTGAATGCCCTACCAGTGAGTCGCAGGGCAGGGTGGGCGGTCGAGCACAGAACCAGAGCTCACCAGAATCTTCATCCCTGTAGTGACAGGTAGATTCTTCCTCCCCAGTTAGCAGGGGGTTAACATTGCAAGTCACAATTTCTTCATATCCTGTGGGTCCTCGGAAATAGCCTGTGAAATCAACCGTGGCCCACTGGTCTCTCCAGATTCTCCGCAGGACTCCAACTGCCTCGCTGGAGTGGATCAGCCGCACTTGCACCTGGGCCTGCCCAGCCCAGAGCAGGGGGAAGGACAACAGGTAGGTGCCATTCTCCAGATCCTGGATATCTCCAGGGACTCCTGCCTTCAGGTAGGGACCCAGGAGCTGTGCCCGAAACAGATCCCCACCGTGGGTCTTGGGCCTGCCCTGGTGGTCTCTTGCGACAAGAATGGCCTCCAGGTAGCCTCCCAGGGTGTAGCTGGCCTGGGGAGGTCCCCTCAGGTGGTAGGTGGAGGTCTGGGGACTGGTGGAGGCCAAAAGGTCCCCCCCATCTCCCAGGGTGGGAGGCCAGTGCAGAAGATGGGTCAGGTCCGAGAGCTCCTGGGGGAGAGAGCCAGAAGACTTGCGGCGTGGCTGGGGCTGCGGGGGCAGAGGAACAGTGCTGTCATGCCAGGAAACTCTGATGTACAAGATCTGTGGGTAGAGAAAGAGGAACCTGTCAGTGGTTTGTGTCTCTTCACCTTTCTTCTGGGAAGGCATTGTCAGTTACCCAGACTCAGTTCTCCTCTGCCTGGTGGGTCTCAGGCAGGAATCCTACCTGCCCTACCTCATGTTGCTTCCGAACCAAAGCTGGTGTTGGAGCCACCACACATATATGCAGATACCAACTCTTGTTTAAAACCGTATGTCTGTGGGTTTTGCTGTATTTCTCAAGGTTGTGTCATTTACAGAACCCACACCTTACACAGCAGTTGGATATCAGGACTGTGGAACTGAAAGGGGAATGGGAAATTGAGATGTTTCAAACATACATGTTCTGGGGAAGATGGGCCCTTCAAGCAAGATCTGATGATGAAGGTTTTGCTATTACACATTTCCATTTTTCAAAAAGAAGGGAATGTCCCACACCCCATTCTCTGGAAGAGGAGGAAACATGCAGAAGTGGATTTTTCCTACTGCTAGAGTATGCACAGGGCACAATCACCCTCAGTGGGGGAAACGTCCCAAAAGAATTTAAGTTCATAGCTTGCGGACTTCAGACAACCAGTGCAGACCAACCTCTGGTGAGGCCAAAACCAAAAAGCTTTTCTCTACTTTGCCTACTGACTTGCCTTCAGCTACCTCTGAAGCTCAGCTTTGTTCTTTGGCAAAACCAGAGGTTGAACTGTATTAGGTTTTGGGAACATTGTTTCCTGGGTTAACTGCTCAGAGGGGTGAGATTTTGCTATCATTTTCTAACTTTGGTGGGTGTGGGTCTGGCGTAGTGATAGTTTGGGAGTCCTGTTGGCCCTGGAGGCTCTTCTTGTTCTCGTTCTTCCTTCATTCTAAACTCTCAGGGCCTGTGTATGTGAGACAGTGATGCTGTGTAAGTGTGTCTCTTGGGCAGATCTGGGCTCTCCTGTGGGCAGGTTTCCTTAGCTCTAGACTTGGGGAGGGTGTTTGTGACAGACACTGTTTGGTTGCCTACCCAATATCCCATTTTTGTTTGGGACAGAATATAGCCAACTGTTATACATTATTATCATGCGGGATATTATTATTGGCTTGAGCCAGTCATGACATTCACATTCCACACTTCCCCAGTCTTCTTGAGAGTTTTTCAGTTCCGGCTAATAAGATACCAGGAGAGGTCTGATGAGAGATAATCTGAGACAGCTGTCACTCACCTAACAAAAAGACCAATAAAGCTGGGGCCAACCCTATTTTATTTCCACCTGAGATGTGGATTCAGTGTCTGGAGGTGTGTCGGCCATCTTGCAATATGCTGTTTCATATTTTTTTCTCCTCCAATACCTCCACTCTTGGTGCTGGGTGTCATAGGAACATGCATATCATGATAGGATTTCTGGCTGCTTCTTTATGTGGTGATGCTGGGTTGGTACAGTGTGGGGAGGAGTTTCCTGGAAGCCACTCCTATACCGAGACAAGTAGCTACAACTTAGCTGTACCCAAGATGACTGCAAACCACATTACATCACAACTAAATGTTCCTCAACTCAAATTTCTCTTAACAGGCTCTAAAAAAAAATGCCTGTGACCAACCACTCCAATATCACCTGACATAGAGGAAGTTGTAATAGAAAGATACATGACCTTAACAGATTGAGGTTAAAGTATTTTACTACTGTAAAATTTACAGAACCACATGACATTGCTAGCACCCCGCCCATGGCCTTGGTAGGGATCTGAGCAAGAGTCTGAACTTCAAGCCTCAGGTTATGATAACAACAATGCCAACTCTGCCCCCTACTGACTGCAATATGAGAGACTATAATTTATATGACTCATCTCAATTTTGGAGATGTTCAAGTATGAAAAAATGCACATCTTGGAATTGACAAAATATGATATTTACAACATATGTAACAGACAAAGGATTAATGCCCAGAAGATAGTAATGACCACAAATCAACACGAATACAATTAATAGTCCAGGGGAGAAATGGGCAAAGTATATGAATAGGCATGTTACAGAAGGGGAACTATAAAAGAAAATAAACATCAGAGGGGCGCCTGGGTGGCTCAGTCGTTAAGTGTCTGCCTTCGGCTCAGGTCATGGTCCCAGGGTCCTGGGATCAAGCCCCGCATCGGGCTCCCTGCTCGGCGGGAAGCCTGCTTCTCCCTCTCCCACTCCCCCTGCTCGTGTTCCCTCTCTCGCTGTGTCTCTCTCTGTCAAATAAATAAAAATCTTTAAATAAAAAAAAAATAAACATCAGAAAAATATGCTCAACTACGTTATTTATAGGAGCTAGGAATGGTTACAGAAGAGCCAACCACAGTGGCTTAAGAATGATGGTCTTGTTTTTCTCACATAATGAGATGTCCAGGAATAGAACATCAAGGGCTGTTTAGTGGCTCCAACAATGTCAGCAAGGATCCAGACTCCATCTGCTATCCTTATTATGTTGACTTGGTACAAGATGGCTGCACCTCCAGTGCGCATGTCCATGTGCCAGCAAGTAAAATGGGGAATGGGAAACTGCTTGGTGGATTTTCTCCTTTAAATTAGGAAAGAAAACATTTTCCCAAAAGCCCCACCCAGAACATTATCAGCTGTCAGTTGGCCACCAGAGCTAGGAGAATGACATTATCATGATTGGTTGAGGCCAGTTATAATTCAACCTGGCGGGCTTGGGATTTGGGTAAGGGCCTATGTTCCCTGAAACTCAGGGATCTCTGAGGTAATGTGCTAGTAAACCAGCTCTCCGGAAAAACAAAAAAGTCCTGGCTTAGAGGTTCTGTTTTTAGAAAAAGGTATTTAATAGATAACTGACAGTCCTTTGTTATACTAGATATCACCTCTTCAGTGTCCACTTCAGATGTGACCAAGGTGGACTACGGATAAGGAGAAACTTCCCAGATGATGAAGCCAAGGACCATGCAAAATGAAGTCTGGGGAGCCCTTCCCAGGGAGTGGAATGATTACATATTGAATGCTTAGCTCTTCCCCTACCTTCTCAAACCTCACCTCCAGCCTTCTTCCCAGACTCAACTCCTAGAAGACTGACAGCTAAGCATAGGCCACCAACCTCAAAGCAGAATCCTGGAAAATTTCTCTGAGGATCTGACTTGAGAGGAAAGACCTATTGGTACTAACATACGGGTTCTCCATTAAACCAGCAGGCCCAATCACCCTACATTGAAAAGCCACCACCCATAAGCTTTCCATCTGTTTACTGCTAGTATATAGAAATAGTTGATTTTTATATATTGGTTTTATATCTTTTAACTATCCTAAATTCACTTCTTTAGTATTTTCTACTTAAGGTTTTTTTAAATGACCTTTCCCCCCAATAAGTGACATATCTGCAATGCTGACTCTCTACTCCATTAACATGGTATATCTTTTTTTTTTAAAGATTTTTATTTATTTATTTGAGAGAGACAGAGAGAGAGAACAGAGGGAGAGTAGGAGGGAGAGGCAGACTCCCGCTGAGCAGGAAGCCCAATGTGGGGCTCAATTCCAGGAGCCTGCGATCATGACCTGAACTGAAGGCAGCCTCTCAACAGATTGAGCCACGCAGGTGCCCCAACATGGTATATCTCTTAATTTATTTAGGTCTTCTTTGATTTATTTCATCAGTGTTTTGTAGTTTTCTGTGTACAGATCTTGCACATACTTTATTACATTTATATCTAAGTATTTCTTTTTTAGGGGGTGTTATTGGAAATGGTATTTAAAAATTTTTTTGTTTCCAATTGTTTATTGTTCATATACAGAAATACAGAAATACAATTGATTTGTATATTGACCTTTTTCTTGTGAACTTGCTAAATGTATTTATTAATTCTAGGAGACTTTTGGAGATTCCTTGGGGGTTTCTAAATGAGAAATAATGTCTTCTGTGAATAGAAAGGGAATTATTACTTCCTTTCCAATCTGTATACCATTTTCCCCCTTGCCTTACTGCACTGGTTAAGACTTCCAGTACATTGTGAAAGGGGAGTGCTGAAAGCAGACATCCATGCCATATTCTAGATCCTTGCGAAAAGCATTCAGTCTTTAACCATTACATATGATTAAGTAGATTCCCTCTCTCAGGTTAAGTAAATTCTCTTCTATTTCTCCTTTGCTAAGACTTTTAATAATGAATAGATGTTGAATTTCATCAAACGCTTTTTCTGCATCTATTGAGATGATCATATATTTTTCTCCCTTAGGCCTTTAACGTGGTAAATTATATTTATTGATGTTTGAATGTTGAATCAGCCTTGCACACTTGGGATAAACTCCACTTGGTAATGACGTGTTCTTCCAGGAAGGTTTTTTAACCACTAATTCAATTTCTATAATAGATATAGGGCTATTCAAATTATATATTTCTTTTTGAGTCATCTTTTGTTGTTTGTGTGTTTTAAGGAATTTGTCAATTACATCAAAGTTGTCAAATTTACTGGCTTACATTTGTTCATAGTGTCTCATTATTTTAATATCTGTAGAATATTTATTGAGATACCCCTTGCTTTCCTAATGTTGATAATTTTTGTCTTTACTCTTTTTTTTTTTTTAATTTTTTTTATTGTTATGTTAATCACCATATATTACATTGTCTTTACTCTTTTTTCCTCATGATTTTAGACTAAAGGTTTATCAGTTTTATCGATCTTCTCACAGAACCAGGTTTCAATTTATTTTCCATAATGTTTTTGTTTTCTATTTTATTTCTGTTTTGGTATATATTTTTTTCTGCTGACATAGGGCTTAATTTGCTCTTCTTTTTCAGTTTCTCTCTTTTTTTTTAAGATTTTATTTATTTATTTGACAGAGAGAGACAGCGAGAGAGGGAACACAAGCAGAGGAGTGGGAGAGGGAGAAGCAGGCTCCCCGCTGAGCAGGGAGCCTGATGCAGGGCTCGATCCCAGGACCCTGGGATATGACCTGAGCCGAAGGCAGACGCTTAACCGACTGAGCCACCCAGGCGCCCCTACTTTTTCAGTTTCTTAAGGTGGCAACTGAGTTCATCGATTTGAGATCTTACTTCTTTTCTGACAAAGGTGTTCAGTGCTATAAATTTCCCTTTGAGTATCCCACAAAATTAATAGATCTGTTTTTATTTTCCATCCATTCAAAATACTTCATAATTTCCTTTAAGATTTTTCCTTTGACCTGTGGACTATTTAGATGTTATCTAGTTTCCAAATATTGGGGGGATTTTCTAGAAATCTCTGTTATTGATTTTGAATGTGATTGATTGATTTTTTAAAGATTTTACTTATTTGAGAGAGAGACAGTGATAGAGTATGAATGGGGGAAGGGGCAGAGGGAAAGGGAGAGGGAGAAGCAGACTCTGCGCTGAGACATTTAAGTGACTGAGCCAACCAGATGCCCTGATTTCTAATGTATTTTAAATGTGGTCAGATAACAGAGTTTTGTTTGAGTTGAAATGTTTTTAATTTATTTAGACTTGTTTTATGATCCAGAATATAATCCATTTTGGTAAGCATTCCATGTGCACTTGAAAAGAATGTGTATTCTGCTGTTGTGAGGAGTGTTCTATAAATGACACAGTTGGGTCAAGTTGGTTCAAATCTTCTGTTAACTTATTTTCTGTTGACCTGTGCTTTCAATTATGGATGAAGAGATACTGAAATTTCTAATTGTGAATCTATTTTTATTTGAAGTTTTATAAGTTTTTGTTTCATATATATCAAAACTCTATTAGGTGCATAAACAGGTCTGTTATGTCCTCTTGCTGGGTTGGTGAATTGCTCCTTTTTAATGTTATAAAATAACTCCCTTTATCCCTTCAATTCCAGTCCAACACCTCAGGGTCTATTCTAGTCTTCCCCTTTCCATATCTGTAACTCCTTCAACAATGAGAAACTGGTTTCTCATTATCCCGAATGCATTTACTTACTTGCCTGATTTCCTTGTATGAAACCAATTTCCCAACCTTTTCCTGTTCTTGCCCAGCTGTCACCCCTCTTGACTGCCCTCTTCCATAAACCCCAAGGGTTTATAGTGATATGAGGAAATGCCATCTCTTGGGATAATCTTTTCCTCTGTCAGAATCATATCCCTAAAATATATACTCTATTCTAAGACAGCACTTTTCTACTGAATTATCATCTCCTGTTCTCTGATAAAGAACCCAAAACAAGAAAGGATGTTCAAGAAGAGATTCTCAGTTTCACCAGAACTAGTCATAGCAACAACATGAACTTATCCCAGGCTAAATGACAAAAACTCTGAACTAACACCCAGAAAAAAGAGCTGTAGAAGCAACTCAGTTTGAAGACAATTGTTATTTAGCTTAACATAAACGATTTGTCCTTTGTAAATACATAGATTTATATCTTTAAGGTTTCTTTTACCTTTTTCCCTGTTTATTCCTGGTAAAGCTTCTCTTTGAAGAATTCAACTACTTTTCAGCAGAAGCAAGGGGAAAAGGAAACTTCTACATATGCACATAGACAGAGAGGGAGAGCAGGGTATCTTTAGAGACAAGGTATGGAGGCTATCTCAGTTTTAAGAACTAGAAAGGAGCCAGGTAAGCTGGAGCAGAAATATAGTGCCTTGGGGAAAGAGAAAGCATGGATAGCTCAAGTTTCCATCTTCCCTTCAAACAAACTGCTTTTTGGGCTAATGTTTTGGACTCCATTACAGCTACCCCTACCTGATATAATTTGTTCATTCTTTTTCTAAGAGCTTGTCCCTCTTTGTCATTTCTGTTTCTGGATTAGAAAGAGGGAAAAAGGAATGACAAAACAGAGAGCTTCCCTCAGCCTCCTTCTCCTAGATGAAAGCAGTTGGTTCAAGCTTTATGGACAGAGACAAGTGGAAGGAAATATACTTACACAAATTGCAATGACTGATCCCACAACCACAGTCATGTGCCACTTGAACTGTCTGATGAATAGGTCTGTGGGAGCCTGGAGTTGTTTACCAGACATCTGGTATGTGATCAAGACCCTAGATAGATAAAAGTGTAAAATCAGAAGGAGTTTCATTATAAACATGGTGAGATAAGAGTTTTTTACTGTCTCTCCTATCAAGAAGACCAATAATGACAGTCACTGTGGATGAGAGGGCTTTTGAAGTTCAGGCGTCCAGTGGAGAAGTTCTAGCACATCCTTGGAGCAATTATGATCCAGCAATTCTATTTATGTCCACAAGAAACATGAGAATGTTCATAGCAGCTTTATTAATAATATTCCCAAATTAAAAAAGAAAACACAAATATCCACCAGTGGAAGATTAGATAAGCAAGTTTTGGTAAGTTCATACAACTGAGTAACAACTAGCAAGAAAAAGAAAACAACTACTGATAAATGCAACAACATGAAAAACTCTCAAAAATATGAGGTTGAGTGAAAAAAGCAAAACACAAAAGGTACATATTACATGATTCTTTAAGCATGAAATTATAAATTCTTTTTTTAAGATTTATTTATTTATTTTAGAGAGAGAGTGCAAGCAGGGGGAGGAGCAGAAGGAGAGGGAGAGAGTATCTCTAGCAGACTCCCTGCTGAGCATGGAGCTGGATGCAGGGTTTGATCCCAGGACCCTGAGATCATGACCTGAGCCTAAATCAAGAGTTGGATGCTTAACTGACTGAGCCACCCAGGCACCCCCTAGTAAGAAATTCTAGAGGAGGCAAACTAATCTATGGTGATAGAAATCATAATAGGAGTTGGCTCTGGTGGAAAGGGCTGATCATAAGGGAGCATGAGGGAACCTTATGGAGTTCTGGAAATGTCCTTTATCTTGAATTGGGTGATAGTTTTACATATTACATACATTTGTCCAAATTAGTTATACACAAATCTGTGCATTTGACTATATGCAAACTATACCTCAATAAAAAGGAGAAAAAATAGGGACTAGAGAGAAGAAAAGAAAAACATGTATATTCATATAATTCATAACTAAATTTTATACAATATCAACATAGTGGAGATGCTGGATAGGGTAAGATTAGGGGATGTGAGAGTATACTAAAGTATTTGTATTGTTCAAAGGGGAATATACAGATAATGATATACTTCTTTTTGATGCTATCATGAATGAAATTGTTTTTAAATTTTACGTTTGGACTGTTCACTCATAGTGTTTAGGAATATAATTTATTTTTGCGTATTAAGCTTGATTCTTGCACACTTGTTGAACTTGTTTATCAGCTCTAATAGTTTTTAGTGTATTCCTTAGAATTTTATTTATACAAGATCATGTCATCTGGAAAATAGAGAGTTTTACTTCTTTCTTTCAAATCTATATGCTTTTTATTTCACTTTCTTACTTATTTTCCCTCACTACCTCCAGTACTTTGTTAAAATCAATAAGGGGTAAGTAAACATAAAACATCAATAGAGGTAGATAAACGTAAGTACAAGTAATGAATATAAGACTAAAAATAGAATGTAAAAATGTTTAAAATATCAGGAAAAAAATTGGATTCATCCACTGGAAAGTAGGGAAGGAGAAAAAAAGAAAGGATGATAAATGGGAAATTTGAAATAAAGTCATTGCAATAAATGTAAATAGGTTAAACTCACCAATTAAAAGACAGTGGAGTGCAATCAAGAACATACACTCTGAGTGACATCTCATTCCCAGAAAACACAGAAAAGAAGGGTCTGGGATTACCACATCCAACCTCTCCTCCCAAACTCACCAGTCAGATTCAATCTCTCTACCCCAGAAGAGAAATGAATGAAGAGTTTAGAGCTGACAGAAACATTACACTAATGTCTGTCCCTCCTAGGTGGAAACATCAAAAGTGGGGAATAAGTGTTCTCTCCACCACCACCTCTATAATATACAAAGAACTCTTACAAACTGATTAGAAAAAGATAAACAATCTCATAGACAAAGGGGCGAAAGTCATAGTCAATGTGCCAAATAGCCAGCCATAGGAATAGATGCTCAAATTCACTTGAAGCCAGAAAACTATAATTTAAAACAACAATGAGAAATAATTCCCTATTTCTGCCTGGAATGTGGAGGAAATGAAAGGAGAAAAAGAAATTATGCTTATGAAACTTTGAAGCATTCAAGCCATTTTGGAAGGTGATCTATCCATATCTATTATTATTTAAAATGCATATACTTTTGAACCAGCAATTCTGGCTCTTAGATAGCTATCCTAGAGAAATAAAAGAACTTATTTGAAAGGAACAGGATATTTATTGCAGCATTGTTCACAGTGGCCCAGACTGGAAACCAAACATATGTGTATCAATTGGGGGATTCTACCATGTTATGAAATGAAATGTTGATATGGAATAGAATTATAGTGGGTAACTTGGAAGTGTGAACATAAGGAATTACTAACTAAGAAAAGCAAGGTCGGGAGCCTGGGTGGTGCAGTCAGCTGAGAGTCCAACTCTTGGTTTTGGCTTGGGTCATGATCTCATGGTTGTGGGATTGGTGCTCAGTGTGGAGTCTGCTTGAGGTTCTCTCCCTCTGCCCCTCTAGCTTGTGTGCTCTCTCTCTCTGAAATGAATAAATAAATCTTAAAAAAGAAAAGAAAAGCAAGGTGATGAAAGAAAGTATGGATTAAAGTATATCACATTTCAGAACCAAGGAAAAAACCTATTTACTTATAAAGTATATGCATATTATATAAGCATAGATACATAAATATACATATATATCTGTATGATAGCAATTGGATATGAAGAATGTAGAAGGGTACACAGCAGATAATAATATTGATCATATGTAGGACAGAAACAGGGGGATAGGGTGTTCATTTAGGAAGAAGACATAGGGAGAAAGAAATTCATGACTTAAAACATATGCGCGCACACACACACACACACACACACACACACATGAAGTATATGTAATATGATCCCATTCGTGTAAAACGATACACATGTATGCCTGAATGCATAAAGAGGTTCTTGAAAGGATGGTCACCAAACTGTTAGTTATCTCTCAAGGCAATGAGATTTCAGGTGTCTTTTATTTTCCTCTTTATATTTCTATGTATTATTCAAATTCAAATAAAAAATCATGTGTTATTTATATGATCTTTTTTTTTTGAAAGAGAAAGAGAGAGCATTGGCGGAGGGACAGAAGGAGAGGGAAAGAGAGAATCTCAAGCGGGCTTGCCCAGCACGGAGCCCAACACAGGGCTCAATCTCACAACCCTGAGATCATGACCTGAGCTGAAATCAAGTGTCAGATGCTCAACGGACTAAGCTACCCAGGTACTCCTATACAACCACATTTTAACTGTGGAAATAAAAAGTGCACTTTTGGGGAGGAATTCCCTTCCTCCTCCATTGAGGCTAGATCCCAAGAAAAGACAGAATTAAGTGAGAGCAAAGACAGGCATACCCCTAAGTACTGCGTTGGGGCTGGTGACATATTTAAGTAGGAGAGGACCAAGGACTTGAGGCAGGGGCTAAAGAAGGACCCGGTGGCCCAGGAGCAAAGCCAAGGGAGGGCCCAGAGGACGACTTATATAAGGCACACGGGCTTGGGGGCTCTTTCAAGTTGTCTACAACCAAAGAGAGATACCTCCACTGGAAACCTGGCCTGGAGCTTGAGAACCAGGCCTTCCACTGTCCAGCATGAATCCTGGGAATGGTAAAGAGCTCATTCTGCCAGATGCAGTGGCAACCTGGCTGTTGGGTAGGATGGGGGACCATCAAGCTGAGGATAAACAGATTCTTCTTGACCTTCTGCATTCATTCATTCATTCATTCATTTATTCATTCATTCATTTAAACATGGGGCTTGAACTCACCACCCTGAGATCCATACCTGAGCTGAAATCAAGAGGTGGATGCTAAACTGACTGACCCACTCAGGCACCTCAACTGTCTGCATTAATTTCTGCCTGTTCTCTAATCCAGAACAGCAAAGAGCCCCGGGCCAAAGCAATAAAGCCAGTGAGTGGTGTTACCAATGCCATTATAATTTTCCATATTGTTGTCTCCAACAGTGCTCATGTGGAGACCAGGTGAATATATAATATGCAAGTGCAATTAAAATTATGAGGCCCCAGAGGCGCCTGGGTGGCTCAGTCAGTTGAGCATCTGACTCTTGATTTTGGCTCAGGTCATGATCTCCGGGTTATTAGATCAAGCCCAGCGTCAGGCTCTGTGCTGAGCATGGAGCCTGCTTGGGATTCTCTCTCTCTCTCCCTCTCCCTCTGCCCTTTCCCTCTGCTCTCTCTCTCTCTCTCTAAAAAAGAAAAAAATTATGAGGCCCCATAAAAATGTGAAGCAATAATAACAGCAATAGCAGCAACACAAGACACCTGGCAGATTTTTAGCTTCTGCCCAAATGAAGATGGGAGGCAGGGGAAGTGTATGAAAGAGATTCAGTTCCCCAATGGCTATTAGCAAACTCCAGATACATTCCCATTCCATCTCTTTTCTTGAAATGTGAGGACTTGGCCCTCAATTCTGTTCACCTACACACCTCCTTCACCTTCATCAAGCACCTAGAAACTCCAGCCCTGCTTTCTTATACCTATAATGTTGGACAGACTTCCTTAAAAATCTAGGAACTGGGGTGCCTGGGTGGCTCAGTCAGTTAAATGTCTGCCTTCAGCTCAGGTCATGATCCCATGGTCTGGCATCAAGGCCCACGACAGGCTCCCTGCTCCCTCTCCCTCTGCCCCTCTCCCCCTTGTGCGCTCTCTCTCTCTCTCTCTCTCTCTCTCTCTCTCTCTCTCTCGCAAATAAATAAATAAATAAAATCTTTTTAAAAATTAAAAAAAATCTAAGAGCTACTGGCACTGCTTTAATAAATGCAGTCATCCTACAGTCAGGCATCTGCTTCCAGATTATTACCACATCATGTTTATTCAACATCTTATCAAATCTAAGGCAAATACTAATAAGAGACTTTCACTTGGGACAGAGCCAGGTATCTCTTCCCCAGCCTCACAAAGCAACTGCTGCCTACTCTTTTATTCCTCCTCAAGCTCCTCCTTTAGGAAGGAGCTTATGTTCTCCTCTGCACTTACTTCTTGGGGCTGTTGGAAGACCTAGGAATCCCCACCATCCTCCCTTAGAAATTCCAGACATCCTACCACTCAATTGCTCCTTTTCACTCCTGGGACTAGGTTGTAGGCTCCATATTCTCCCCAACACAGCTCTGGGACCTAGGCAGACACATTCAGCTAAAGCAGACCAAGAAGAGGAATCAATCTACCTAATTATAAATGCTGCCCAGGGAAGAGTCAAGTTGATGTCATAACGCAAACCCCAAAGGGATGCCAGCAAAGTCATGTCAGAGAAGCTTGTTCAGCTAATGGACGAGTCACTACTGTACACAGACTTGAACTATACTTTTGAAATTTGGGTGGCAATCCGCAGGCATGGTTCCCCAGCCAGCACTGTGTTCGGGACCATCCAGATGACTGCCATGCATCAGGCAATGGTCAATAGGAGCAAAAAGGGAAATAAGAACCATGGTGGTCCCCTGCCACCCAATGCCACCTCCCTTTCCCCTTTCACCCAGTCCATGAATGAGAATGAGCTTGCAGAGAAATCATGAGGGAGGTTATAGAACCACAGGGTCAGCTATGGGCTTACTAGCATAATACCACACTCCAAGATAGCTTAGCCATTATCCTTGGCTTTGCACGGTTGGATTCTGGCTACTGGCTTTCAGGGATGGACATCTGGTATCCTATCCTAGAGATACTCCAATCTTATAGAAATAAAATGCCCATCTCACCACCCCCCAACCATGAACCTGCTTCCAGTTTTCCACAGGGTTGCCAGTGCTAATTGCCATCTCTGAGGTCTCTTTCTCCTTAGCTTTCTCAAGTTTCCCAGCAGTATTTGAAACTGTTGACTACTTTCTCCACCCTAAAGCCTTACCGGAGTCGCCTGTCTTCTTGACCACTTGGCACTGCCTCATACCCCCTTCTGTGGGTATTATCCAATGTTCTATTTGTACAGATCACTTTCTCAAAACCAGGCACATCTTGTGCCCTTCTTTGTATTCCACACATTAAAGACAGTAGTTTGCCCAGATTGTGATTTTAATGCATGCTTGACAAGTGGTTGCTTGACAAATAGCCCAAATGCCCCGTTCCCTCAACCTGAGTCTGCCCATATGTCTACTTCCTCTGCTCACATTTCCTTTCTGAAGCGTAAGCCAGTTTACCTCATCTCAGGATACCTCTCAGCTCTTCTTGCTCTTTCTTTCCTTCCTCTACAAAGTCCCCAAAGTCTTGTTTCCTCTCTTCATAGAAACTCACAGGGTAACACCCTGCCAATGCTTCAAATATTGCCAAAGTGCAGCAGCTCCAAACATGTGGATGATGCAGCCAGTCGGGCACCCAGAATGAAGTCAAATGTGGAGAGGATGCTGTAGTAGGAAAGAGAGCCACGCTTTGTAGCAGAATAAACTTAGAGTCTGAAAACACAACAGCAAAGAAGAAATGTGGGAATAAGTCTGCAGGAAAGAGGAGCTTGACCACTGTAGAACACTATGGTCCAAACCCCCAAAGAATAATGACTTCCTCTTCCCACTCACTAGAAAGCCTTTTCTACTGACATCTGTAGAACAAAACAACATACTGGGGAGAGGGCCATGTATGTCTCCTTTCTAAAGAGAAACTGGACTTGAATCCCACACCTAAGCAGATGTGGGGAATGTGCGGGGGATGATGTCCTTGCTTAAAGACTGAGTGTTTTTTTCCTGAGTCTGAATTTTTGTTGCCTTCTATGTACCACTCAAGCACTAAGAGGAGAAAAGGGGCTCGAGCTGGGAGAAGGGTCCCCAATGCTGTGGCTGTAGGAATTACATGAGAGGCTGGGGGGAAAAAAGAAACACTGAAATCCAGAGATTATATAGGAAAATATTATTTTGATTCTATTTCCAAAGCATATAATACAAATTATTTGATCAGACAAAATAAGAAAGATTGATTTACAAAAAGGAAAACTCAGAAAGCAGAGAGGAAAGTATTCCTGTCAGGGTCTGGTAAGGAGACAGAAATCCCACCAGATCAGAGAACTGAATATAAAGAATCATTAACCGGGTACACAGAGTTGGGCAAAGGTAACTGGAAAAGCAGAATGGTAACACTACGGTGTTGTGTAGATTCCAACTGCAGGAAGCAGCCACCACCCTTGGGACTGAAGGAGCTGAGAGAAGTTGTCAGAATGATGAAAACTTAGAAACGTAGGAGGCCATGGAGGTAACACTCAGACCTCTGCGGAAGGGCGCTGCTCAACTCATTCTGAAAGTGTTGGAAAAACCACAAATTGGATCAGCTTCTGCTCCTGCAAGGACCAGGTACTGTCAGCATGAGGAGGGTAGCTGATGCTCACCGAACAGGACACAAGCAGCAATCCCGTAAGAAGCAAACGGGAATAGCAAGGCCCATTCTCTTTCCTGGAGCCTTGCCCTCTCCCTTTGGCATCCTCTATTAGGAGGTCCTAAGAGGCAACCAGCAGGTAGAGCAGAGATGTTTGCAGAGTCCCGGCCCCAGACTCACAAAGTTGAGCATAGAAGGCTAAGTTTGGAGCTGATAGACAATTGTGTATCTAATGGCAGAGGTAGACAAACCAGTAACTGAACTTGTTGCTTAGAAATTGCTCCATGTGAGCAATCAACTTAGCCTTAGGTTTTCTAGCAGCAAGGCCAACACGAAGGGATATAAAATGTTTTCTTTCCCAGTAAAGTTAAGCGTTCTGAACAAAAGATTCACAACAGCTGTGTTTCAGTTCCAAAAAGGAAAGAAAACTGCATTATTATCATAGAAACCTAATAGAAACAGAAGAAGAAAGGAATCTACATATAGATGAAAGTTAAGAGTAGGCAATAAATGAGAATAAGGCAAAGTTACATCAAATCAGGTACTTACAACATCCAACCTCATCAGCTGGGGAAACCCTGTGGAAACAGCCAGGCTGGAGTTCCGACTGAGAGGCCTGGGTGAAGCATCCTCCCGTCAGGTGAGACTTCCAACTGACCATCCCCAAAAGGGCCATATTTACAGGGCAAATAACGGGGTTTGAAATTAAACATTTGTTCGCCTATGCGCAGTTTGGAGCAAGCTGCATTTCTATGTTATCATTTTTCTATATTTTCAAGGAGCTTGGGCCATGTGTGTCTGCCTCCCCTCCTGGATTCCATCTGGGGAGTCCAACCCAGCCTGGAGCAGGAGGGGATGTGGGACAAGATTTGTAGCTCTTGGCATCCAGAACAGAAGGGCCAGTTCTGACCTGAAGGCCAGATAATATATTTCAAACCACAGCATAAGTCTCACAAACAATATTCCTTAGCCTACCTGTGTACATGCAGGTCCAGGTGGCCGGCTATGCGGGACAAATCACAAAAACATCTATCCATATAGAGCAGTAAGATACAGCTTTGGAGAAAAAATGCTCTGTTAACTAAACTATAGAAGACACGGGGAGGGAAGGAGGGTTGTCTAGGGAAGAACTTGAGAGAACAAGGTCTCTAAGGGAATGGAGTTTGGCTGAGTTGGGTCAGAGTTGACTAAGGGAGGGGAGTTGTGCTCAGAAGTTTGCAAGGTGGGGGTCCAGCATGCTGGCTTCTTTCTGGGTCAGGGGTTTCTATCACGGGCTATGGTGACTTTCAGCTAGCTCTTTCCTGAATTTTCAGGCAAGGCTAAGAGCTGAATATAAGTAAGTACTCATCTAAAACCATAGCCAGGAAGTGTCAAGCATCTACCTTTCCCCAGGGTATACATTGCAAGTCAAGGGCTCAAGCCCTGCTACTAGACCAAGAAACCACTTTGGGCATGGTATACAAATCCTCAGGGATCTTTTTTTTTTTAAAGATTTATTTATTTATTTGAGAGAGAGAACGAGATAGAGAGAGAGAACATGAGAGGGGGGAGGGTCAGAGGGAGAAGCAGACTCCCCGCTGAACAGGGAGCCTGATGCGGGACTCGATCCCGGGACTCCAGGATCATGACCTGAGCCAAAGGCAGTCGCTCAACCAACTGAGCCACCCAGGCACCCCCTCAGGGATCTTCTTAATTCTGCTCTCTCACCTCTCCCTTCACCCCATCCCCATCTCAAAAATGTTGCCATGTGATTATATCATCCCTGGGCATCTCTGTTTCCCAGCCTGGAATGCCCTTCTATCTAGAATGTCCTAGAATGCTCTGTGCCTGGCTAATTCACAATCCTGTTTTAGAACTCAGCTCAAGTATCTTCCCTTTGTGGAATTCTTCCCTAGGCCCCAAAGGCTGGGCCACATACCTATCCTGTATACTCTCATAGTTCACGAACACTTAACATATGAAACTGTAATTGCCAGTTACCAGGGCCAGTATAATCATTTACTCTGATTAATCAGAGTTCTTACTTTCCAGAAACAGAACATAATTCGGCTGAGTGAAGAATAATAGATATTAACAGGAGGATTCTGCGTACCCCAAATACTGCTGGGAGACTTGAAAAGCTTGAATGCTAAGCTTCTAGGAATTATACCCTACACCACGCTCTGAACATAACTGCTGAGGCATCCACCATCCCTGCTGCTGCCTGACTGAGCAGTAGGAGAAATTCCCTACTGCTTGTTTACACCAAGGATGCCATTTTTGTGTCAGGAGCCTGACCTTGCAACCACCGCTACTCTTGAAAGCCACGTACCTCTGATACCACCCTTACCAGCAAAATGGATTCTGTGTGGATCTTATTTTTCAAGTCACTCATGTCTGAATTGAAGGATGGGATATTATGGAAGCCGAGAGAAAAGAGGGTTTCATAAAGGAAGGAGTGGCCCATGACCACTGTTCACTTGCACTGGTGTGTGTGCACCCTCTCTCTTAAGAGAGAGAGAGGGCGCCTGGGTGGTTCGGTTGGTTGGGCAAATGCCTTCGGCTCGGGTCATGGTCCCGGAGTCCTGGGATTGAGTCCCACGTTAGGCTCCCAGCTCAGCAGGGAGACTGCTTCTCCCTCTGACCTTCTCCCCTCTCAAGCTGTTTCTCTCTCTCTCAAATAAATAAAGTCTTAAAAAAAAAGAGAGAGAGAGAGAGCACAAGCAGGGAGGAGGGTCAGAGGGAGAGGGAGAAGCAGATTCGCTGCTGAGCAGGGAGCTTGATGCAGGGCTCAATCCCAGGACCCTGAGATCATGACCTGAGCGGAAGGCAGACACTTAACCAACTGAGCCACCTTAAGCGCCCCTAAATAAGTAAAATCTTAAAAAAAAAAAAAAAAAACCCAGGGTGCCTGGGTGGCTCAGTTGGTTAAGTGACTGCCCTCACCTTAGGTCATGATCCTGGAGTCCCAGGATCGAGTCCTGCATCAGGCTTCCTGCTCGGCGAGGAGCCTGCTTCTCCCTCTAGTCCTCCCCCCTCTCATGTACTCTCTCTCTCTCATTCTCACTCTCTCAAAATAAATAAATAAATCTTAAAAAAAAATAAAACCAAAAAACTAACCAGTCCTACTTAGACAACAGAACTGTCGATTGCAGGGGCGCCTGAATGGCTCAGTCGTTAAGCGTCTGCCTTCAACTCAGGTCACAATCCCAAGGTCCTGGGATCCAGCCCCACATCGGGCTCCCTGCTCAGCAGGAAGCCTGCTTCTCCCTCTCCCACTCCCCTGCTTGTGTTCCTGCTCTCACTATCTCTGTGAAATAAATAAATGAAATCTTAAAAAAAAACAACAACAAAACGATCGATTGCAGAATCCGCATGTGGAACATTTACAAAAACAGATTGTATACTGGGCCAAAAAGCAAGGCTCACCAAATCTCCAAAGATTTAAATTATATGAAATACATTCTCTGGTTACAATGCGATTCCATTAGAAATCAATGACAAAAATAGTATTAATGGAAAGATGTTCATTATATCTCAGTTGAAACCAAATCAACTACAAATTCAGTATAATCACAATTATTCAATACAATCACAATATAATCACAATTATTCAATCTAGTCACAAAATAATCCAACAGGAAATTTTTTTTAAAGATTTTATTTATTTATTCATGAAAGACAGAGAGAGAGAGAGAGAGAGAAGCAGAGGGAGAAGCAGGCTCCCAAGGAGCAGGGAGCCCAATGCGGGACTCGATCCCAGGACCCTGGGATCATGACCTGAGCCGAAGGCAGACGCTTAACCATCTGAGCCACCCAGGTGCCCCCAACAGGAAATTTTTTTTTCAATTTCATAAATTAGTTAAAAGATTTCTATGGAAGCCCAAAAGGCCAAAAAAAAAAAATTTGCCCAGGCCCTTTTATTTTATTTTTTAAAGACTTTATTTATTTATTTGAGAAAGAGAGAATGAGAGAGAGAGAGAGAGAGAGCATGTGGAGGGGGAGGGTCAGAGGGAGAAGCAGACTCCCCAATGAGCAGGGAGCTCGATGCAGGACTCGATCCCAGGACTCCAGGATCATGACCTGAGCTGAAGGCAGTTGCTTAACCAACTGAGCCACCCAGGCGCCCCTGCCCAGGCCCTAATTTTAAAGAAGAACAAAAGTGTAGGTCTTGTCCACCAGAAATGCAGAATTAATACAGAACTATAGTAATGAAGACTGGGTGCTATTGGTGCTGGTTTAGACAGACAGACTCACCAAACAAAATAGCCCCAGAACAAACCGATAAACTGACACCTGATTTATGAGGAAGATGCACTGCAAAGCTATGGGGAACGGATGGACTTCTCACTTAATGTGCCAGGTCAATCAGGTATCCAAACATCCCAAACTTTTTTTTTAATGTTCTTTCATAAGTAATCCAGAGAAATTCAAATTAAAACCACATAAGTCACTACTACAGACCCACAAATTTTGCCAAATACTTAAAAATGATAAAATCTTTAAAGATGATAATATCAAATGCTGGCAAGAATGTGGAACAACAAGAGCTGCTTGTGAGAGAGTAAACAGGTAAAACTACTTTTGAAAAATTGGCAGACTCCCCTAAGTCAAAAGATACATCTACTCTCTGATCAGCAAAGCCACCACCAGGGGACACCATACAGAAATATCTGTCCATGTAGGCTGCAAAGTTACAGGCACAAGAATACAGCAATTTTTCGTAATAGCCCATCGACAGTGGAAAGTAAAAATATAGTATGATATAATCATACAATGAAACATCATATAACAGTGGAAATGGATCAATTGCAATTACACGAACAATATGGACGAATCTTAAATACTTTATTGAGCCTAAGAAGCCAGACAAAACAGAATTCATAGTGTATGTTTTCATTTACATGAAGTTGAAAATCAGGCAAAATGCACATGTACTGTTATAAGTTGGAAAAACCATTAAGAAAGACAAGGAGAAAAATATTATAAAAGTTAGAATAATGAGTACATCTAGAATAACAGGAGAGAAGGAGGGGTTACCACTCGGGAGAGACAAGGCGTCAGGGGCTTCTGGAGTGAGGATCTTGTTCTCTTTCTTATTTTGGGTGGGAGTTATATGAATGATTTTATAACAATCTGTTAAACTGTTTTATGCATTTTCTGTTTTATTATATTTCTAATAAAATTTTAAGTAAAATTATGTACATCCATTTTTATATATGTACATGCATACATATGCATTTAAATCCTTATATTGGTAAAAATTCCTTATATTTGTATAAACCCTTCTATTTGTATATGTACATGCATACATATACATTTAAATCCTTGTATTTGTAAAAAGTATCTGATGCAGGGGTGCCTGGGTGGCTCAGTTGGTTAAGCGACTGCCTTCAGCTCAGGTCATGATCCTGGAGTCCTGGGATCGAGTCCTGCATCGGGCTCCCTGCTCGGCGGGGAGTCTGCTTCTCCCTCTGATCCTCCCCCCCTCTCATGTTCTCTCTCTCATTCTCTCTCTCAAATAAATAAAATCTTTAAAAAAAAGTATCTGATGCATAAATAAACAAAATAGTGGCCCATAGATGGAAGGGGAATGGAGTTTGAAGGGCAAGAATGGAAATAAGACTTCTCTTTGTATAATTTTCTGTACAGTTTTGCCTTTTGCTTCATGCATATGCAATACCTATTAAAAATTTAAATCTAAAAAGTGCAGTCCCTGAAATTGGGAACATAATGAACAACTCGAAATATTTATCAAATCATTAACAACCACAAAGAGAATGAATTTATTCAGTTCTTTGTACTTGGTTAGGGGGATGCATTCTAAGGACAAAAAAAGTTTACAAAAGAATATTACAGTTGGTTCAAATCATACAGAGTTCACACTCCGTGACTGGTGGCTATGTCTCACATCTTTTTCAGTCTGTCAGCCCCCTTCCTCCACGTGCCTCACCTCCCCATTTGCAATTATTTGTTGAAGAAACCAGATTGTTTTTTTCTGTAGAGCTTCCTATGGTCTGGCTTTTCACATCAATACTGTTTAACATTTTCTTTCAACTCTGTATTTCCTATAAATTAGTAATTAGATCTAGAGGCTTGATCAAATTCAGATTCCATTGTGGGGGGCAAAGCTTCATAAGGAATAACTATGCTTCCATCAGGAACCATACTGTCTGGATATCTCTACTTTTTGTGATATGAGCAGCTATTGATGATTACTAATTCTATTAATTCATAAGGAGTTATGAAATGATGATATTCTAGTGTTATCATTCCTTCTGTATTTATTAGCTGGAGTATTGTTATAGAGAGAAATTTCCCCTTGCCAACCATTTGGTTATATAGGAAAGACAGGATAAAAACTTGATTCTTTTCCTTTACTTAACAGTTTTTAAAATAATGAGCTGATTGCCTAAAATTCTACAAAGTGTTATCATACGTTTGTGGATTTAAACAGGTCTGTTGTATTTCAATCCAGTGCAGCAGTTTTTTTCCTTGTTGATAATCAAATGTCCTTTTTTATTTTTTATTTTTTGTTCCAGTGGAAGCCTCTTCAGGTTGGCTTCTGAGTCCTTTTGATACAACCCTGGTCATCTATACAGATCTTTAACTTCATTCAGTGGTTTTACTGTTATTTTTAATAGTGGTATTGTTACTTTGAAATTACTTTTTTTAGTATGATAGAATATAGCAAGTAATTGTGAGTTTTTTAAAAAAAGTTTTTATTTTAATCCCAGTTAGTTAACAGTTAGATTGGTTTCAGGTGTACAATATAGTGATCCAACAATTCCATACATCAGCTGGGGTGCATCACAGCAAGTGTGCTCCTTAATCCCCATCACCTATTTCACCCACCTCCCCACCCCTGTCCCCTCTGGTAACCATACTGTTTTCCAAAGTGGCTGCACCAGTCTGCATTCCCACCAACAATGCATGAAAGTAATTGTGTTTATATTGTTGGATTTTCCATGTAAGAGAAATGAAATGCAAATATAAACTCAAATTAGAAGATAAACCACTAACTCTAAAATAAATCTGAAGTAGTAAGATGAATTGGTGATTTTTAGTCTATCTGTGTATCTGTCATCGATCTGTATTCTCTTCTTTTAAATAACCTAGAAACAATGTTACCCCAATAATCATGAGCACTACAGTGACCAGATATTCATTTCTAATTTCATTCTATTCATTTCTAATTCCATGAATTCTTGGAGAATCAACAAATTCTAGGTCAGGAGCAAAATAGTACAAAGTGAGCCTGGGATACCTTATGCCAGAAATCAAGGAAGCTTTCTAGTTTTGGAGGTATGTCAGAAAGGACACAGGAGTCCATTTGGCAGAGATTGTGAAAATTTGAATATCAGAGAAAAGAATGAGAGGGAATAATTAGAGAAAATGATAATTTTATAAAAGATTGGCTCAACCACATCAAATTGATAAAAATCTATGTATCATACAATGATACCAAAAAAAGATGGTCATTTGCTACCATTTTAAACCGGCTCTTTTCTTTGCAAATTGCTCATTAAAGGGAAACAGTTGAATATTTTCTTGCCTTTCCAGGAGAAGTTATCTTTCAACTAACCTATTAGCTCCAGTTAATGAGAGGAAGCATTATTTTTATAAAAGGCCAGCTGATAACTGTAGAAAGAACAATGGAGTTAGAAAATCACTCTTTTGTGGGGTGCTTGGATGGCTCGGTTGGTTAGGCGTCTGACTCTTGATTTCAGCTCAGGTCATGATCTCAGAGTTGTGAGATCAAGTCCAGTCTGGCTCCGAGCTGGCTGGGTGGCATGGAGCCTGCTTAAGAGTCTCTCTTTCCCTGTGCCCTCCGCCCCCCCACAAAAAAATTTAAAAAGAAAGAAAATCACCCTTTTGTAACATTTATAAAACGATTGATACAGGAAATCATTATAAGCTGTGTTAAAATCATTAGGAGAATGGCTAATGGGGATTTCTGGAATTCATGCAAGGCCAAAATGATACCACTAGATTCCTTTCTGATCCCAAGGGGAAAACATAACTGCTGTGGAGGGATCACGCTTGTATAACCTTACCCAGTGGTCACACATGGTCATGGTCACTGATGGTAAATAATCAGATACTGATACTCCAAGTGTGCTCCAAATAGAATTTACAACATCCCTTTCCAAATGCTTAAGTTAAATCTATCAAGTCTTTAACTCATAATTTATTTTTATAGGGAAAACAAGAAATAAAGGACTAACTAAATGTCACCATCAGTAAGCTAGCAGAAATAATCCAGAAGGTGGGACATTTGACAGGATAACTGGCCCTAACTTTTCCACTAAAAAGGATAAGGAAAAGGAAGGACTAGCCTGGATTTAAAGAAATCAAGGATTGGGGCACCTGGCTGGCTCAGTTGGTGGAGCACGTGACTCTTGAGCTCAGGGTCGTCAGTTCAAGCCCCATGTTGCATACAGAGATTAGAAATAAATAAGCTTTAAAAAAATAAAGAAAGAAATCAAGGGATAAACCACCAGGTCCTGGAATGGATCTTGACTTTGAAAAACAATTGTATGGACTTTTGAAGGACAATGGTAGAAATTTGATTATGAACTGCATATTAGATTTAAGGAATTATTATTCATTTTGTTCACTGTAATAATCTCATTTTGGTTATGTCTAAAAATATTGTTTCTAAAATATTTATACTGAAATATCTGGGAGTGGGACGTGATGATTCTGCATTTGACTTAAATACTTAAGCATATGAAAATAAAGTAGAAAGGGACAGGTATATGCCACAGGAATGTAATGGAAATAACACTGTTGAGAGGGAAAGTGATTTAGGAGGGAGGGGAAATTGGTAGAGCGATGTCCTTGAACAGGCAAGAGGGGACAAGAACCAGAGAGGAAGTAGAAGGATCAGTCATAGATAAGAGCATATAAAAACAGGTGGGAAGATGGAGAATTCTAGTACAGGCGCCAGGAGGTGAGGAAATGTGGTTGTGGGAGAGTCTGCAATTCACCTCCAGTTGCTTTGTTTTCTTCAAGAGAATATGTTAGGTCATCTGCTGAGGGTGAGGTTGGGGAAGGTTTCAGGAGAGAGGAGACGCGGGGGAAGCAGTCACCTAGGAGCAGCCCAGTGGAACTAGGGCAGTGACTCAGGCTTCAGTGCACATCAGCAGCACCCAGAGGTCTTGTTGAAACAAAGACTTGCTCCTCCCCAGAGTTTCTGACTCAGTGGGTCTGGGGCTAGGCCTGAGAAGCTGTATTTCTAGCAAGCCCCCAGGTGATACTGATGCAGCCCATCTGGGGACCACATTTTGAGAACCACTGTGATTACCGTGCTTCATTAGGGCCCCCTTGAGGTGTATGGTCTAGTGTTTCAAGTGAGAACTGTCAGCATGATGGAACGTTTTTCTCCAGGTGTGTTCTGCTGCACAGGTGTAGCTGCAAAAGACGCAGAGGGTTGAATGAGCCAGAGCCAGAGATTATCACCAAAATAATCATACAGGGCGCTCCTTCTTGTCATTCTGGATTCAGCTCAAATGAAACTGTTCAAGAAGCACCTTCTCTGACCTTTTAATCTAACTATCTTCCTCCTCCTTAACATCTTGCACTTTCACATTGTTTTCTCTCACAGAACTTTCCACTGTCTAGAGCTGTATGTATATGTATTTATTTTTTTATGTGTTTCTGGGTCTTTCTGCTAGAGTTCATGCACAACAAAACAGGAATCTTGATTTCTTGTTTTGGTCACTGCTATGTTCCTAGAACCTGGAACAGTGCCTAGACACCAGTGGTTCTCAATAATTATTTACTGACAAAAAATAAGCAGGTGTGAAAAATAAGAAAGGAAGGAAGGGAGAAACAAGGAAAAAACTTACATAATTACAAAAATATAAACACAGTTCACTGATGTCTAAAATTAATGTAATTAAATACATTGGAAAAATGGGAGTCTAGCTAGTTGCTCACCACCCCATTTTCTCTTCCTGAAGACTTTGTTTCCTAAATTCCCTGAGTGGGTTGTGGACATTGGAATTTGGGCAGCAAAAATGTTTAATACTTCCATGCCCAGACATAAAACACCCCATTATAGGGTGTTGAAAGGGACCTTGACTCTAGAGAGTCACTGCTTAAACGACAGCAGTATGGAAGGCTGCTCCCAAACTGTACTGTACTCAAACTGACTGTACTTCAGATGAGTTCAAAATAAACTTTCGTATCAAGCCATTGAAATTCCAGCGTTCTTTTTATTACGCAAAAAAGAGGAATGTCAAAACTGATTCATCAGGAATTACCAGTATATCAGTCAGAATGCAATGAGGAGAAAGAAACACACAGGATTTAATTTGAACAGGGAAAGTTAATGTAAAGAATTATTAATTATAACAGGGTAAAGAGAATTCTAGACAACACTATAGAGCTGAGGGACAGAACCTGAATTCTAGAATAAATTTTTAGCTTACTGTTTGCTCTAAAGTGGTATCCATTCTACTATATCCCATCTACTGGGTGGTTTCAAAGAATATTTCCACTTGGAAGATATCTACTTGGTTCTTTGCAGTATGTAAAGAATTCAAAGTAACATATACATGGATTAAGATAAAACTAACTCCAGGAGGGATCTGAGCCTCCACTCCTCCCTGGAAGCAACATGGCAGACAAGGTGAAGTGAAGAAATGCTAGTTGGCACTGTGCTTCCCTGCCCCTGGTGTCAGTAGGGCAAAGTGTGGAGCTGAACTTCCACCTTCACCCAGTGGCAATGAGACAGTGAGAGTTGGTGCTCCATGGTCACCAGGCTGGCTTCAGTAAGGCCCCCAAGACAACTAAATATATATGGCACCTAGATCTGCATGCCACACCTAAACAAGGTGATTGCCTGCTAAAAAGCACAAAGGTAAAATAAGACCCAGAGTCCCAGAACATAACACCTAGAATGTCCAGTAAATGACAGAAAATCATTCATCATACCAACAGCCAGGATAATCACAACTGGAATGAGAAAAGATCATCATCAGATGCCAACATCAAGAGTACTCAGATGTTGGAATTATCTGATAAGGATTTTTAAAGCCACCATCATAAAAAATGCTTGAATGGGCCATTATGAACACTACATATCTATTAGTACAGCTACAATTTAAAAGACTGATCCTTCCAGGGGCGCCTGGTGGCTTATCAGTTAAGTACCCAACTCTTGATTTCAGCTCAGGTCATGATCTCAGGGTCGTGAGATCAAGCCTTGCATCAGGCTCTGCTCTGGGCATGGATCCTGCTTAAGATTCTCTCTCCCCTCCCTCTGCCCCTCTCCCCCTGCTCTCTCTCTCATTCTCTCTCTTTAAATAAATAAATAAATAAATAAATAAATAAATAAAATAAATGATTGACCCTTCCAAGTGTTGGTAAGGATACAGAGTAACTAGAAGTCCTACCCAGTGACGGTGGAAATATAAAATGATACAACTAATTTGGAGAACATTTTGGCAGTTTCTTAAAAAGTTAAGCATATACTTACCATATGATCTAGCCATTCCACTTTAAAGTTTTTATTTTTTTTTAATTTTTTTTTTAAAGATTTTATTTATTAGAGAGAATGAGAGAGAGAAAGAGAGAGAGCATGAGAGCGGGGTGGGTCAGAGGGAGAAGCAGACTCCCCGCGGAGCAGGGAGCCCGATGCGGGACTCGATCCCAGGACTCCAGGACCATGACCTGAGCCGAAGGCAGTCGCTTAACCAACTGAGCCACCCAGGCGCCCCTCCACTTTAAAGTTTTTAGTCAAGAGAAATGAAACATATATCCATACAAAAACTTGTGCACAAATATTCATAGTAGCTTTATTTGTAATAGCTAAATTGGAAACAACTCAAATGTCTATCGACAGGTGAATGGATAGTCAAATAATGCTATATCCATACAATGGAATACCACACAGCAGTAAATAGGGAATGAACTATTGCCACATGCAGAAATGTGGACGAATGTCAAAATTATTATGTTGCGCAAAAGAAGCCACACAGAGAAAAGAGTACAGATTGTATGGTTACGTTTGTGTAAAGTTCTAGCAAATGCAAACTAAGTTAAAAAGACAGAAAGAAAATGTGCGGTTGCCTGGGAAGGGAGTGGGAAGGATTAGGGAGGGCCACAAGGAAACTTTCCTGGGTGGTGGGTATGTTAATGATCTTATTTGTGAAGATTGTTTTCCAGGTGGATGTATATGTTATAACTTATGAAACTGCACACTTTAAGGATGCAGTGTTTATGGCTTGTCAATTACACTTCAATAAACTGTTTAAAAGGAGAAACTCCAACTAGCCTAGTGACTGAGGGTGACAGTAACGCAAATTTCTAAACTTTTCAGGAAGACAGGAATGTATCTGAGCTTCCCATCTGAGATGGGAGTTAATATGCTTAGATGGACGTTCTTCAAAAACATGGTAAGCAAGAGCTACAATTAGCTTGTTGCTAACTTTACAACTGAGTTCACAGAGAGTATGATCACTGAACATATGGCTAGCTTTTCCATTCTACCTTCCTCTTCCCCAGATATCTTGGAGATTGGTAATAACTTTGTACAAGGTACTGCCTTCTTGGGACATACTTTTATCCTATATAACTGTTAAAGATGCTAAATGTTTGTTTTTCTTTTTTTTTAATTTTTTATATTTTATTTATTTATTTGACAGACACAGCGAGAGAGGGAACACAAGCAGGGGGAGTGGGAGAGGGAGAAATAGGCTTCCTACGGAGCAGGGGGCCCGATGCGGGGCTTGATCCCAGGACCCTAGGATCATGACCCAAGCCGAAGGCAGACGCTTAACTGACTGAGCCACCCAGGCACCCTTGTTTTTCTTTTCTAAATGGGAGGTAACTCACAGGTCCTATGATAGTTTTCTGTTTTCCATTAATCCGAAAAATGGTATGCATGGAAGATTTGGGGTTTGGATGAATTTAAGTTTGGAGGGGCTGAGGAAACTGCATGCACTAAGCAGAAGTCACTCAGGTTTTAGGATCTAAGAGAACCACAGCTTGCTCTACCAGCTGCCGCTCAACAAGGGAAAGAAAGGAAGAAAGAAAGAGAAGAGAAAAAAGAAATTGAGGGGGAGTGTGGGACAAAAGTTTGAATTTCATGTTGTTTACATTATTTTTACTTAAAAGAGAGTAAATGGGGATTCTATTTATTAACTAAGTGGGGGGACCTTTTTGTATTATCAGAAATTGTATTATTTGAAGGCTTTTTTTAAGGCTGTCATTTGAGCTCATTACATAACATCTGGTTGCCTAAACTGGAAAGGCAGCTCAGCAGTAATAATTATATTCTCCTAGCTCAGAGTCCTTTGCTCACTTGCCCTTGGAAAAGTCCCAGCATCCTGCCCCACCTCTCTATTGAAAATGTAGGAGCCTTGTCTCTCAGAACCCTCCTTGTTTACCTTTTCCTTCACGAGGCTCCAGGTGTCCTGCCCTCTCCCCCCACAGAGCCACTCATAGCACATGGTGTCTCCCAGGTACATCCCCCACTGCTGAAGTGTGGAGTTCCCCATCGTGTGGCCGTGGCCAGCCAGGCAGCCCAGGATGCTGCCAACAGTGGACGAGTGGTGAGAGCAGGACAGCAAGTGCCACACATCCCAGGGGCAGAAGCCAGAGGGCTTTGGGCCCGGAATCCGAGGGCAGCATGGGGGCTATGCAGACAGGGCAGTAAGGAGAAAGGAAAAACAGAACAGAGCTAACATTTATAACTTACAAAATGCCAGGCACTCTTTTTGGGGGCTTTATATGTATTATTTAATTTACTCCTTTACAAAATCCATGAAGTACTATACTATTCTTATTTCCATTTAGAAAAGGAACACCATATCATATACAAAATTAATGCAAAATGGATTAAAGACTTAAATGTAAGACCGTAAATCACAAAACTACTAGAATAAAACTTAGGGAAATAGCTTTTTAACACTGGTCTGGGCAATTACTTTTTTGGATACGTCACCAAAAGCACAGGCAAAAAAAGTTTCTGTACAGCAAAGGAAACAACCAACAGAGTGAAAAGGCAACCTATAGAGTGGGAGAAAATATTTGCAAACCATATCACTGGTAAGGACTTAAGCTCCAAAATATGTAAGAAACTCCAACAACTCAATAACAAAAAAACTGGGCGCCTGGGTGGCTCAGTTGGTTGAGCGACTGCCTTCGGCTCAGGTCATGATCCTGGAGTCCTGGGATCAAGTCCCGTATCGGGCTCCCTGCTCAGTGGGAGTCTGCTTCTCCCTCTGACCCTCCCCCCTCTCATGCTCTCTCAAATAAATAAATAAATAATCTTTAAAAAATAAAATAACAAAAAAAAACTAAGACCCAGTTAGAAAATGGGCTAAGGACTTGAGCAGACATTTCTCCAAAGAAGACATATAAATAGGCAACAGGTATATGAAAAGATGCTCAACATCACTCATCATCAGGAAAATGGAAATCAAAACCACAATATCACCTCATACTTGTCAGGATGACTATTATTAAAAAAATACAAACAAACCCCAAAGTGTTGTCAAGGATTTGGGGAAATGGGAACACTTGCAACACTGTTGATAAGAATGAAAAATGGTGCAGCTGCTGTGGAATACAGTGTAGATGTCCCCCCCACAAAATTAAAAATAGAACTACCATATGATCTAGCAATCATACTTATTTTTTTAAGATTTATTAATCTGAGAGAGAGAAAGAGAGAGCATGAACAGGGGAAGGGGCAGAGGAGAGGGACAGAGAATCCTTAAGCAGACTCCCTGCTGAGCATGGAGCCCCACAGGGGGCTCGATCCCAGGACCCTGAGATCATGACCTGAGCCAAAATCAATAGTTGGCCATTTAGCTAACTGACACCCAGGGTCCCCTAGCAATCCTACTTCTGAATATTTATCCAAAATAATTGAAATCAAGATCTTGAAGAGATATTATCATTCCTATAATAATTGCAGCACTATTCACAATATTCAAGATGTGGAAATATCCATTGACAGATGAAAGGATAAAGAAAACATGGTATGGGGGCGCCTGGGTGGCTCAGTCGTTAAGCGTCTGCCTTCGGCTCAGGTCATGATCCCAGGGTCCTGGGATCAAGTCCCACATCAGGCTCCCTGCTCAGCGGGAAGCCTGCTTCTCCCTCTGCTTCTCTCTCTCTCTCTCTCTCTCTCTCTCTCTCTCCCCATCTCTCATGAATAAATAAATAAAATCTTTAAAAAAAAAAAAAGAAAACATGGTATGTATATACAATGGAATATTATTTAGCCTTAAAAAGAAGGAAATTCTGCAATATGAGACAGCATGGATGAACCTTGAAGCCATTATCCTAGGTCAGAGAAGCCAGTCACAGAGAGACAAATATTCCATGATTCTACTTATAGGAGGTATCTAAAACAGTCAAATTTACGGAATTGAAGAGTGGAATGGTGTTTGCCAGGAGCTAGGGAGACAGGAAATGGAGAGTTACTAATCAATGGGCATAAAGTTTTAGTTAAGCAAGATGAGTAAGTTCTAAAGATCTGCTGTACAACATTATTCCTATAATACTGTGTTGTATATTTTAAAAATTGTTAAGCCGGTAGATCTCACACTGTGTTATCACAATAAAATTTTGAAATAAAAAATAAGTCATTTTCATCAAGACACTATTCATGTGAAAGGCAGGCATGATGTAGAGCCGGAGAAGATATCTGCAACATACACAACAAATGAAGGGGCTTGTAACCATAAAGAATTCCTGCAAATCCATAAGAAACAGACAAATGACCCAATTAAAAATGGGCAGAAGATAACAGGCATTTCACAGTAGAGGAAATTCAAATGATGAATAAATATATGAATAGATGCTCAATGGAATTAGTAAGAAAAGAAAGAAAATTAAAACCACAGTGAAGTACCCCTACATATTCAAAGAAAGGCTAAAACTAAGAGACAGACGATACCAATGTTCATGAGGATGTGAAGCAACCAAATCCCTATTATTTTGGTAAGAGAACAAATTGGGAAAACCATTTTGGAAAACTGCTTGGCAATAAGTACCAAAGTTTAACATATAGTATACCTTGGGACTAAGCAATTTAGCTTCTTGGTGTATACCCAACGGAAAGCCATGCATATGCACACCAAGAGACTGGACAAGATTTATAGTAGCAATATTTAAAATAGCCAAAAACTGAAACTCAATTGTCTTATCAACCATAGAAATGATAAATTCAGGGCACCTGGGTGGCTCAGTTGGTTAAGCGACTGCCTTCCGCTTGGGTCATGATCCTGGAGTCCCGCATCAGGCTCCCTGCTCAGCGGGGAGTCTGCTTCTCTCTGTGACCCTCCCCATCTTGTGCTCTCTCTCCCATTCTCTCTCTCTCTAATAGTAATAATTTAAAAAAATGATACACTGTTGTATTTTCATGCACTAGAGTACTATGAGATGAAAATGAGTAATACCTTTACACTATAGATGAATCTCACAAAAACACTGAATGAAAGAAGACACATCTTAATGATAAAAAAGAAGACACGCAGGGCATCTGGGTGGCTCAGGCATTAAGCGTCTGCCTTCGGCTCAGGTCATGACCCCAGAGTCCTGGGATCGAGCCCCGCATCAGGCTCCCTGCTCAGCGGGAAGCCTGCTTCTCCCTCTCCCACTCCCCCTGCTTGTGTTCCCTCTCTCCCTGTGTCTCTCTCTGTCAAATAAATAAATAAAAATCTTTAAAAAAAAAGACACGCATAAAAGTAATGTATTTGTATTTCTATAAAATGCAAAATCAGGCAAAAATAAACTATAATGTTTATATCTGGAAAGAAGAGAGGGTGGTAGTGATGGGGATGAAGGTGTAAGAGGAAGTTCCTGGGGATCCTAGTAATGTCTATTTCTTGACTTGAGTGATGATTACCCAGGTGTGTTACCTTTTATTTCATTAAGCACTTATGATTTATGTATTTTCATGCATGTTATAGTTCTTCTTTTTTTAAGATTTTATTTATTTACTTGACAGAGAGAGGGAGCGAGCACAAGCAGTGGGGGGGGGGGCAGCAGGCAGAGGGAGAAGCAGGCTCCCCACAGAGCAGGGGGAGCCCGATGTGGGACTCGATCCCAGGACCCTGGGATCATGACCTGAGCCAAAGGCAGACACTTAACCAACTGAGCCACCCAGGCGCCCTATAGTTCAACTTTTTTAAAAGGTGTAAAGTTTTGGCTGCTATACCAAGAAGTCTGGCTCTTTCTCACAGTGAAAGGTTACTCTGGAAATGAAATCAACACTGTCCTTGGACCAGATTATTAAGGAATTGGGGTTTCCCTGCCAAACTCCTTCATACTTTTAGAATAAAGACCAATCTTGCAGATCAACCACTTAAGTGGAACCAGAAATCCATATTTTCATTTGAAAGCCCCTACTGTTTAACTATCAACAACCCATTCAACTGTTTTAAACATGAGTTTAAACAGTCCAAACAAAATGCATCTGTAGCTATATTAAGCCCCAGAACTCCGGTTTTGACTTATGGACAAATAGGGAAATGCCTTCTCTCAGAGATATTCTTAGCTTCTTGCCATACCCATGTTTCCAAAAATACAGCCAATTACCCACTCTTTCCAGACGGGGATTTTTTTTTCCCCCTGAATCCTTGCATTTTTGTTTTTGTTTTTTTCTCTTTTCTAAAAAGCAGGACTGGACACCATGGATTTCCATCTCTTTCTCTTACAATGGGACAGAAAGGAAACACTTTTGAAGGGTGAGGAGAGTGGAGAACCATGGGAATTGCTTTTTTTTTTCTCCATAGGATTTTCCTTGAAAAATCTCTTCTGGATTTGTGTTTTGAATTCCCTAATAGACTCTAATACTCAACCACTCACCCTCCTCCTAAGGATGATGTCCCACCCTGCAATGGCTGCCCCTGGAGTCCCATGGGGGCACAGGTAAGGAGATTGAGAGCTTCCCTCAGTCCCCTCACCCAGATTAAAGCATTAATCAATTCAAACCTTAGGTTGCACAATGAGAGAACACAGGAGCCAATGATGAGAGGCAGTAGAGGCAAGCGTGTTACTCCCCCAAGCCAGAAAGACAAATCCCACAGTCAGAATCTTGTACCCCGTGAATGGATCCATGACAGCCTAGACTTTTCTCTTAAATATCCAGTATGAACCACAGACCCATGTACAGCATAAAACAGTAAAAGTTTAGGGGCGCCTGGGTGGCTCAGTCCAAGAAAGGGCGTGGAAATTGTTATGTGGCATAAATGCATGTTCTGCCTGGTACTGCAAACTCTTCCAGGCCCTATGTCTTTCAAAATCCACCTAGTCCCCCATCCTGCCCCCCTCAACCCCTGGAATCCTAGAGTCTCACTTTCTGTCCTTTGGAACCAATACAGCTTCCTATAAGCAGGCAGATTCCATTCTGGGGTGCCAAGAACCCTCCACCCCCACCCCAGGCCTTTGCATGAAGTCTGGCTTACACATCTGAGGACTTACTTTCTTCACAACTGTTTTAGGTAATAATTCACCATATCCAAAAGCCATCAGTGAGAGAATTTACATTTTGCCATTCACTTTAAATTTTCACAAAATGTATTTGGTGTTCATTGTAGTTTTTTATTGATATATTGTGACTCTATAATGGGAGGACTTTGGCATGACAAATTCCCACTGTAGGAAAAGGGTATCTATCTGAGAGCATCAGAGTGGATTATTCCAGAGGACAATGATAAGCAAGAATAACAGATAGGGCGCCTGGGTGGCTCAGTTGGTTAAGTGACTGCCTTCGGCTCAGGTCATGATCCTGGAGTCCCGGGATCGAGTCCCACATCGGGCTCCCTGCTCAGCGGGGAGTCTGCTTCTCCCTCTGACCCTCTTCCCTGTTGTGCTCTCTATCTCTCATTCTCTCTCTCTCAAATAAATAAATAAAATCTTTAAAAAAAAAAAAAGAATAACAGATATAAAAGCAGCTACCACTCCTAGGGCTGAGTTCCAAACCTTCTGGAGAGGACTCAAGTCATGGCCCACTGAATGGCAGAGAAGTCACTGTGGTGTCACGGCAGCGGAACTTGCTATAAACCTACCTTCTGGAACCTCCTGGAAATCAGTGCTTTAAGGTGTTAGTGAGAGATGTTCAAGGGGACTACCAGGGGAATGCAAAACACTGTACCCAGCCGAGCCCAGTCACTAGGGATACCCGAAACCCACAGCGCACTCATCTAAAGCATATTCTAGCTACCTCAGCTCCCTGGATGTGTTATGAGCCCGACCCACCCAGATCTCCTGTCACAGCTTTGTCCCATTTTAGATTTCCTCTTTGGCCACTTCACAATTCTGAAGCTGCAACTTTTCCAGTGCCCACTTCCACAAGCAAATTTCAGGTCTTTTTTCAATATAAAGTGCCATATTTGTTGTAGTATTTATGTAGTTCACAAATTTATGAAGTGTGAAATCACACTATTGTTTTAGTAGGTTCGTACTTTTTTTTTAATGCGTCACTGACAGTTTTTGAGGATTATGCCCCTAATCCCATTTTTCCCATAAGCCCCATGGTTTTCAATGTGTGATTTTAGTGGTTTTTAGGAATGCATATGTTATATTATTGCAGAATTGATTGTATATACAACTCTAGGCTAAAACATTTTAAAATCTTGGTGAAATGAGTGATTTTCTAGGAAATTTTCAAAACTGATGTAAGAAGAAGTTAAAATCCTGAACTGATCACAAATCACAAAGAATCTTTTTTTAGGTTATCAACAATATACTACCAAGAAAGATGTCTAATTGGCTTTGAGAGTAAATTATTTCAGATGCTCTAGAAATAAATCATTTCTATACTGTATAAATGCTGCCGAACACTGGGGAAAATGGAATATTTCCCAATTCATTTTATGAAACTAACAGAAACCTGGACACTGACTCCTGGCTAACATATACAACATAAAAAAAAATTCAAAACCTATCAATCTCACTTAAAAGTACAGATGTAATGATTGTAAACAAAATATAAGCAAATCAGATTCAACCACATTTTTAAAGGATCATAATGATGCTATGCCCAATTTGGATTTACCATAGGAGAACTAGTTAAACATTAGGAAATCTGTTAATATAGTTCATTGTATAAATAGGAGAAAGGACAATTCAAATAGGTACAAAACCAGTATTCTGTGAAATTAAACATTCAATAATTATTTTAGTGAACAAAAGCTCTAGAAAAGTAGGAATAGATAAGTATTTCTATACCATGAAAAAAATTTAAATCTATCTCAAACCAATAGCTAATATCAAAAGATAAAAGGTAAAACACCAAAAATGTTCCTGTTAAGTAATATGGTACTATTACTGTAACACTAGGATTATAAAGTACTTACTAAGTAAAGTACCAGCCAATATTCCAAGAATTTTACATTCAGTAGTTAAATCTTCGGAACAGACCTATGATGGAACTATGCCCAAGGTTACACAGTAGGGCATAAACAAAGTTTCTGTTATTCACAGATGATATCGTTACCTAGAAACCCAAGGGAAGCACCTGAAAAATTGCTGGAATCAATTATAATTCAGTAACATAGCTGGTTATAAAATATTTAAACAAAAACTAATAACTTCCTTTCAGCCAGAGCTGCCATCTTCCAGTAATTCGTCAAAATGACCAACACAAAGGGAAAGAGGAGAGGTACCCGCTATATGTTCTCTAGGCCTTTTAGAAAACATGGAGTTGTTCCTTTGGCCACATACATGCGAATCTATAAAAAGGTGATATTGTGGACATAAAGGGAATGGGCACTGTTCAAAAAGGAATGCCCCACAAATGTTACCATGGCAAAACTGGAAGAGTCTACAATGTTACTCAGCATGCTGCTGGCATTGTTATAAACAAACAAGTTAGGGGCAAGATTCTTGCCAAGAGAATTAATGTATGCATTGAGCATATTAAACACTCACAGAGCCAAGATAGCTTCCTGAAGCGTGTCAAGGAAAATGATCAGAAAAAGGAGGAAGCCAAAGAGAAGGGTACTTGGGTTCAACTGAAGTGCCAGCCTGCCCCACCCAGAGAAGCACACTTTGTGGGAACCAATGGAAAGGAGC
The DNA here is from genome assembly GCF_003265705.2 of Callorhinus ursinus. Lineage (NCBI taxonomy): Eukaryota > Metazoa > Chordata > Mammalia > Carnivora > Otariidae > Callorhinus > Callorhinus ursinus. The sequence goes on from NW_027397117.1 coordinate 346,829, forward strand.
CCAAACTGCTGGAACCCATTCCCAATGAATTCATGGCATGATAAATGTAAAGAAAATAAAAGACCTCAAGATTGTAAAAATGTTTCTCTTAATTGAGTAGCAGTGTGGTATCCTTTCCCCCCAAAAAAATATTTAAAGCAAATTTTGTGTCCTAATTCATTGGGTGATGTCCTTATTCAAACTTAGTGGCTTTTTTCTTGCTGAAAGATGTGAGGTGGTTTCTTGTAGAACAATATACTCAATTGGTTAGGAAACAGCCAGATATTACTTTAAAAATATTTATAGTTTTATAGGTCTGTCTATACCTAGGTCTAGGTATAGACCTATAAACTAAAAAACCTATTTATAGGTCTATACCTAGACCTCCAAATCCCTAAGAAGAAAGAATTTTAAAAATATGTGAAAGGTTATCTGTCGCATTGCATTTAAGCTCAGGGCAAGCTGAGTTCTTGTAATTGTATCCTGTCTTAAATAGCTGTGTTTTAAGGATAAAGAACTTGCCTTTGAAGCCTACTATTTATAAACAGATGGTCTGAGGGAGGCTTGTTTTCCCTGTCATTTCCTGTTACGGTTTTCCTGCATGGTGCTCTAGCTCTTAGGAAAAATGTATTTCTTGGAATTGCTCTTTCTTGCCCCAGGTCCTTTGTACTTGTCTTTGCCTGAAATACCTACACTTTAAGTTGGTGAAAACAAAACAAAACTAAACTAATAGCTTTTCCATATACTTTCCCACATACTAGCAATGATTAGTCGCCAAAGTTTCAACAGAAATGGATTTTTAATTTTCTGGGAATAAAGTGATAAAAGTATAATATGTATATGAATGCAACTTCAAAACTTTACTAAATGACATGGAAAAAGAGTTAAATAGAGAGATGTATCATGTTCTTGGACAGGAATACACAGTATTGTAAATACCTTCATTCTCTCAAAATTAATTTATAAACTTAATACAGTTATGAGTAAAATTCCAAAGGGGTATTTCTTAAATATATTTTTTAATATTTTATTTTTAAAAAATTTTGGGGGGCTCCTGGGTTGCTCAGTCGGTTAAACGTCCACCTTGGGCTCAGGTCATGATCCCAGGGTCCTGGGATAGAGCTCCATGTCAGGCTCGCTCAGGGGGGAGTCTGCTTCTCCCTCCCCCTCTACCCCTCCCCCTTTCTCATGCGCACATGCCCGTTCTCTCTCAAATAAATAAAATCTTTTAAAAAATTAAGTATTATGCAGCCATCAAAAGGAATGAGATCTTGCCATCTGCAACAACATGGATGGAACTGGAGGGTGTTATGCTGAGTGAAATAAGTCAATCAGAGAAGACATGTATCATATGACCTCACTGATATGAGGAATTCTTAATCTCAGGAAACAAACTGAGGGTTGCTGGCGTGGTGGGGGGTGGGAGGGATGGGGTGGCTGGGTGATAGACATTGGGGAGGGTATGTGCTATGGTGAGCGCTGTGAATTGTGCAAGACTGTTGAATCACAGATCTGTACTTCTGAAACAAATAATGCAATATATGTTAAGAAAAAAAAAAGAAGAAAGCAGGAGGGGAAGAATGAAGGGGAGTAAATCGGAGGGGGAGATGAACCACGAGAGACGATGGACTCTGAAAAACAAACTGAGGGTTCTAGAGGGGAGGGGGGTGGGGGGATGGGTTGGCCTGGTGATGGGTATTGAGGAGGGCACGTTCTGCGTGGAGCACTGGGTGTTATGCACAAACAATGAATCATGGCACACTACATCAAAAGCTATTGATGTAATGTATGGTGATGAACATAAGAATAAAAAAATTTAAAGAAAAAATTAAATAAAAATAAATTTTTTTAATTTAAATTCAATTTAGTTAACATATAGTGGATTATTAGTTTCAGGGGTAGAATTTAGTGATTCATTAGTAGCATATAACACCCAGGGCTCATTACATCAAGTGCCCTCCTTAATGCCCATCACCCAGTTACCCCATCCCCTTCCCCACCTCTCCTCCAGCAACCCTCAGTTTATTTCCTATAGTTAAGAGTCTCTTGTGGTTTGCCTCACTCTCTGTTTTTATCTTATTTTATTTTTCCTTCCCTTCCCCTATTTTCATCTGTTTTGTTTGTTTTTTAAATTCCACATATGAGTGAAATCATATGGTATTTATCTTTCTCTGAGGGGGTATTTTTAATCTAACAAAATAATCATTGGGTTCATGTGGGAGAAAATGTTCAAAAATCACCAAGAAAATGCTTAAGTAATGAGAGGTACTTTGATCTTAAAATGTGCTCTGAACTAAAATGTGCTTTAAACGACAGTAAATAAAAAACATATTATACTGAAAATAGACTAGAGAGACTAATAAAACTGCAAAATCCAATTGCATGCTAGAGAGAAAACCTAGAGTCAGACCAAGCATAGTAATTAGCATGTGACAGAAGTAACATTTCAAACCAGTACAGAATAAAGGCGTTATTCAATAAATGATATTGTGATAATTTGGGTGAAATTTTTTTGTTTTTGAAGATTTTTTAAATTTATTTATTTGACAGAGAGAGACACAGCGAGAGAGGGAACACAAGCAGGGGGAGTGGGAGAGGGAGAAGCAGGCTCCCCACCAAGCAGGAAGCCCAACGCAGGGCTCGATCCCAGGACCCTGGGATCATGACCTGAGCCGAAGGCAGACACTTAACCCACTGAGCCACCCAGGCGCCCCTGGCTGAAATTTTCTAATTAAAGAATTAAAATTTTGATAATAAAACAAAAAACCTATTGTTTTTTGAAAGTAAAGATTTACTTACTCTTGCATTGGAAAAGACTTTTTATTGTAGTATAATACACATAACATGAAATTTATTATTTTAGCACTTTAAAGTGTACAATTCGGTGACATTAAGTACATTCACAATATTGTGCAACTGTCATCACTATCTGCTTCCAGATCTTTTAATCACCCCAAAGAAAACCCCATATCCATTAAGCAGTCAACCCCCATTTTTCCCTCATTCCCACTGGCAACCATGAACTTTCTGTCTATGGATTTGCCTATTCTAGACATTTCATATAAATAGAAACATATATATTGTGCCTATTGTTTCTGGCTTCTTTCATTTCACATAACATTTCCAAACTCATCCATGTTTTAGCATGAATCAGTACTTCATTACTTTTAACGGCTGAATGATATTCCAGTGTACGGATATACTACTTTTTGTTTGTCATTCATCAGTTGATGGACATTTGGGTTGTTTCTACCTTTTGGCTATTATGAACAGTATTGCTACAACCACCTGTGTACAAGTTTTTGTGTGGACCTATGTTTTCAATTCTCTTGATTTATGAATTTTAGGAGTGATTTCCATTTCTGCAAAAAGGCCTTTGGGATTCTGATAAGGATTGCATTGAATCTGTAGATCACTTTGTAGTATGATAGATATAGTATTGTCATCCTAACAATATTAAGTCTTCCAAACCATGAATTTGGATGTATTTCCATTTATTTAGATCTTCCTTAATTTCTTTCAGCAATTTTTTGTAGTTTTTAGTGTACAAGTCTCACACCTCTTTGGTCAACTTTATTTTTTTAGTATTTTATTCTTTTTATGTATTGTAAATGGAATTGTTTTTTAAATGTCATTTTTAGATTGCTAATTGCTAATGAATATAAATACAACTGGTTCTTGTGTGTTTTGTATCCTGCAACTTTGCTGAATTGGTTTATTAGTGCTAATAAACACACATTGTGTATTTTTAGGAATTTGTCCATTTCATCTAGATTATTTAATTTGTTGGCATGCACCTGTTCAGAATATTCTTTTATGACCTTTTTTTTTCCTGTAAGGTCAGTAGTAATGTTATCACTTTCACTTCTGATTTTATTAATTTGAGTCTTCTTTCTTTTTTTTTTTCATAGTCTAGCTAAAGATTTGTCAATTTTGTTTATCTTTTCAAGGAACCAACTTTTGGTTTAATGGATTTTCTCTATTACTTTTGTATTCTCTACTTTGGTTATCTCCACTCTAATCTTTATTATTTCCTTCCTTCTGATCTCTTTAGGTTTAGTTTGCTCTTTTTCTAGTGTGTGTGTGTGTGTGTGTGTGTGTGTGTGTGTGTGTGTGGGACAGTGTGCTTTATAAGCCTGACACCAAAGGATAAAAATCATAAAAAAACCTGACAGCTTAATTACAAGAAAAACATTTAACTTATATACATCAAAAAACACATGAATAAATTAAAAGACAAAAAACAAACTGGAAAAATATTTAAAACCTTTGTCAGACAAAGGTTAACATTCTAAGAGCTCCTGCAAACAGTAAAATGAACATCCTAGCAGAAAAGTAGGTAATAGACAAGCCTAAGAAAAAGAATGAAAGAAAAATCACCCTAATGGTTACTAAACATATAATTAAATTCTGAACCATAATTGTAAATAAAGAAATTAAAATAAAAGATGTAATATTTCTCTGTTAATTTTCTTACTGGGGTGAAATTCACGTAACACCAAAATTAATCATTTCAAAGTAAGCAGTTCAGTGGCATTTAGTACATTCACAATGTTATGTAACTACCACATCTATCTAGTTCCAAAAATTTTCATCACCCCAAAAGGAAACCTAGTACCCATTAAGCAGTTACTCTTCACTCACCCTCCCCCCAGCTACTAGCACCATCGATATTTTTTTTTCCATCAAAGAGGAAATAAAACAGTGATAATTCACCTATTGGTACATCAGAATCACCTGGGAAGCCTCAAAAATTCCAATGCCTAAAGGCACATCCCAGACCAATTAAATCAGAATCTTTGGGAATGGGACCAGGGTATCAGTATTTTCTAAGGTTCTCCACATGAGGACACCTGGGTGGCTCAGTTGGTTAAGCGTCTGCCTTCAGCTCAGGTCACGATCCCAGGAAACTGCGATCAAGTCCCCGCTTCTCCCTCTACCTGCCATTCCCCCTGCTTGTGCGCTCTTTCTCTCTCGCTCTCTCTCTCTCTCTCTCTCTGACATAAAAATAAATAAAATCTTTAAAAAAAAAGGTTCTCCATATGATTCCAATGTACAGTCAAGGTTGAGAATCAGTAATTTAAAAGAATGATAATATCCAATGTTAATTCTAGTGACAGTGTATCCTAGTATAGGGTGCTCTGTAATTTGTGCAAATTTTTGAAAGAATTGTCTGGCAATAATAATAGCTTACGTTTATTGAGCTCTTATCATGTTCAGACGCTAGGCTAAGTGTGTTATTAGTTCTTTTAATCCTCACAGCAGCTCTATGGAGCAGTGTGTTATCACCCTCATTTTACAGATGTACAAACAGAGATACAGAGAAACTAAATGATGTAACTAAATAACATAGCAAGTGTTTTTAATCCATGTTTTAGCCACTACTCTACATTGTAGACTGCCATCTTTTATTTTATTTTTATGTTTTTTAAAGATTTACTTATTTGAGAGAGAGACACACAGAGAGCATGCAAGAGAGGGGGGAGGGGCAAAGGGAAAGGGAGAAGCAGACTCCCTGCTGAGCAGGGAGCCCGATGCAGGGCTCGATCCCAGGACCTTAAGATCATGACCTGAGTCAAAGGCAAGGAAATCATCCTGGATATGCACAAGAATTTTCAGTGCATGCTATTTAAAAATGAAAATTGAAAACAATCTAAATACCCAGGTGTACAATATGAAATTATTAAATTACATAAATTATGTGATTGAATATGAGATAGCTATTTTAAAGATTTTATTTATTTATTTGTCAGAGCCAGAGAGAGCACAAGCAGGGGGAGCAGCAGGCAGAGAGAGAAGCAGGCTTCCCGCTGAGCAAGGAGCCCGATGTGAGACTCGATCCCAGGACCCTGGGATCATGACCTGAGCTGAAGGCAGACGCTTAACAACTGAACCATCCAGTCATCCTAAGAAGTGGCTATTTTATTTTTTTAAGATTTTATTTATTTATTTGACAGAGAGAGACACAGCGAGAGAGGGAACACAAGCAGGGGGAGTGGGAGAGGGAGAAGCAGGCTTCCCGTTGAGCAGGGAGCCCGATGTGGGGCTCGATCCCAGGACCCTGGGATCATGACCTGAGCCGAAGGCGGACGTTTTACCGACTGAGCCACCCAGGCGCCCCGAGGTAGCTATTTTAAAGGGTGATTGAATATATGTGTACACAGTTGAATGACTCCAAATGCTAATAGTATCTCTGAATGACAGATTATGGATAACTTTTATCTTCTTCTTTTTTGCATATGTGTATTTCCTAATTTTTCTATAATGCTTATGTATTTTTTGGTTTTTAAAATAAGTTTAAAGGGGCACCTGGCTGGCTCATTTGGTGGACTGTGGGACCCTTGATCTCAGGGTTGTGAGTTCAAGCCCTATGTTCAGTGAAGAGTTTACTTAAAAAAAAAAAATCTTTAAAAAAATAAAATAAGTTTGAAATGTTAACTGTCTTCATCAACAAACCTCCTCTATCCCTTTGCCCTTGGGATACAGTATAATCTGGAGACCTTACACAAAACCTATCATGCTCCCATCATCCCCTCTCCATTTTTGAAACTTTTGGGTTCTGGTCTGTACTATTCCAAGCTGTCTCTACTCCAGATGAAAAGAGAATTAGATGTTACTATTTTAACCCCCAAACTCAACTTGTTTCCTTCCCCCCTTACACCTATGCCTTCATTTCTTCAAAACAAACATCAAATCCACCCTCTAGTGTTGCATGGTTGAGGAGCTAAATGTGACTAAGAACTTAAAGAGAAAAGCATAGAAATAAAACCTATCCCACCCCTTCTCAAATATTTTTTTTCCTTTCTTGTTTTTGGTGGCGGGGGGTGGGGGGCTTCTCCTTTTACTTTATCTTTTTTCTCCTTTTCCCTGAAAAGAAATAGATAATGTAGCACCACTTCCCTCCCCCCACACACCATCCTGGATTCAGGTCATACTTACTGTTACTATCCAGCCACTTACTATACATCTTGTATAACTTGCTTCACCTGTTTCTTCTGTAACTAAATTAATCATATCTACCTTATTTGCATTACAAAGTAGTGGTGTTATAACCTGCAAATATTCTGAAGATAAAAAATACACTTTATAAATTCTGAAGAAGGCAATTTTTTTCCTCTCTAATTTCTTCTTTTGCTCTCCTGCCTCCTTTGAATACTTGTTAGATTTTCTTCCTTTTCTGCTCCTCTCCTTCCCATTTTCTACCTCCTCACCTCTGTTCATTTATTCATTCTGCAAACATTGATCAACAGTTGGGTCAGGCACACTGCTAGAGTTCTTTGAAGAGCTCACAGCTAAAGTGGGGAACCAGGCTCGTAGACCAGTAGCTGCAGTATGATGTCTAAGTACTAGAATAGCACAGAGGACCCTGCGACAAAATCTGGGCACAGGAAGTCTTCATAGAGGAAGTGGTGGTTTGAAGAGGGCCTTGAAGGATGAAATAGTTCACAGATAAGCAGAGGAGGGAGAGAAGAGCATCCCAGATAGAAGGGCCACATGCACAGACAGAAACATGGGTAATCCCAGAAAGGCAGAGGCAGAAAATGCAGTTAGAATGGAAGGCTACAGCCACATCAGCAATGTTTTTAAACCTGACTAGAGAGTTTGGATTTAACAACCCGGCTCAGGGGTTTCTGGTTTTGTTTTTGCTGTGGTCTCAGGAGTGGGCTGGCAGGATCATTGAGCGGTCTCAAAGCAGTGCAATAGGAAAACATGGGGCCCCTTGTTCAAAGATTATTACAAATTTCAAAATGGGGATGGCAGAGCATTAAACCCAGCACAGGCCCTTCTAAGCACGGGGCTCTGTGTGACTGTACAGTTTGAGCACCCATGAAGTCAGCCCTGATGAAAGGCAATAGTAACACGGACAGGCCTGGCACAATACACAGGAACTGACCCAGGCAGTACAGGAAATGAGGCAGTTGGGATCCCACAGTGAGGTCTGTGAACTATCTGAAGTATTTAAAATATTTAGTAGAGGGGCACCTGGGTGGCTCAGGTTAAGCGTCTGCCTTCGGCTCAGATCATGATCCCAGGGTCCTGGGATCGAGCCCCGCATCAGGCTCCCTGCTCAGCAGGAAGCCTGCTTCTCCCTCTCCCACTCCCCCTGCTTGTGCTCTCTCTCTTGCTGTCTCTCTCTCTGTCAAAAAAAAAAAATCTTAAAAAAAATATTTAGTAGAAATGGACACTGAAGGTATCCAATATCCAATGGATATTGGAAGTAGAAAGGAAAATTTTAATAAATTTGAAATAAAAATGGGTAAAAGGTTACATCATAAATGCAATGTTGTAAAAAGAGACTAAAAAGGGTGTCTCAGTTGTCGCCGCTCTAACAAAATACCACAGACTGGGTGGCTCATAAACAATAGAAACTTAGTTCTGGAGGCTGGAAGTCCTAGATCAGAGTGCCAGCATGGTCAGGTTCTTGTGCAGGGGGAGTGACAGAGGGAGAGGGAGAAGCAGATCCCCAGCTGAGCAGGGAGCTGGGACTCGATCCCAGGACGCTGGGATCATGACCTGAGCTGAAGGCAGACGCTTAACAGACTGAGCCACCCAGGCGCCCTTGGGAGGACTTTTTGAGGAAAAAGCCAAAATCACTAAAGACTCTCTCCCACGTCCAACCAAGGAAAGATCGCCTTGGTGGGCCCAACCCCCTCTGTCTATGCGTTGATTTGGAATTTTGTTAGACCCCATGCTCCAGCATATACCCCTCTGGGTTCACATTACCATCCCATCCCCATCTTAGCCCCTTCCTGGTCTCCCACCCCTCCTCTATTCCCACTGTCTGCCAAGACTTGCCGAGGTCTTTCTTCTTTTTGCAGTGGCTACACTGTCATTTATTTGAGGAGAGCAAAGGGTCACCGAATTTGGCTGCCTCATCCCTTGTGGGTGGTTTTATGGAAAGGGAGGTGGGGGTGAAGGAGAGGGAGGGCTAGCTGGGAAAAAGATGATATTGGATTTGTGAGCCTGAATTTTATTTGATTTTGTTTTGCTAAATTTTGAGAAAATATGGCCCCAGTTTATGAACATGATCTTGGTTTGCAAGGCAAGGGCTAAATTCTAACAACAGCCCTGAACTGAGGTTTTAGGGGCTGAACAGAGGATGAGTTTGAGTTGATATTTTCAAATACAAGTAATACAGGGCTCTTACTCCACAAACCAAGAAAATGTTATTTTAACAAGTTCACAGTGGTGCCAACAGGACTCCTAGAGATCACACCCTACGGGATCATGTGCACTAGCAGCTCTGGGAATCTACACATCTCCACCTTACTATCAGGATCCTTTGAATACAAATGCCTGCCCCAACCAGTACACACTCACCCTCTAATGAAAGCAGAAGAGCCCCTCCTTACTCTAGCTCCCAGTCAGCTTTGTCACTTGTTGCTGACTGGCTGCCCCTGGGCCTTGGCCTTCTGGTTCAGTGTGCCACCCCTTTAAGGCCACCCTTGCCCACCCTCACCTGCTGCACTCCCAGCTCCACTTCCTTGACCAGGAATGGGACTCAAGCTAATAACTGTTCAGGGCCTTTCCGATCCCATTGCAAGTTGCTCCTGCTATCTGCCAACTGACATGTCCTCCCCCATCATTTCTAAACAATATTAGCTCCTGGCTCAGTGTCACTCTCTCCAATTTCTTACCTGTCCTAACACTCAGCAATTTGAAAATCCATGTAGATGAACTTTTCAACACTATACAGCATTTCACCTCCATGAGCTGCTCTCCATCGATAACACTGTCATCCACCCTCCTTCAGTCACTCATTCTGGGCTGACCATTTCATACCTGGGCCTCTGTCCTCAAACTCCAAATATGTCATCTCCTCCTCTCTCTCAGGCAGTGACTGTGGTTCCCATTTCTGAAAAAATTTCACAGGCTTCCCCACCCCCATTTCTATCTAGCCATCGGAATCTGTGTCCATATAATCGGCCTTCCCATCAGTTGCCATGGATGAACCATCTATATTTGTATAAAGACAATCCTTCACTAGACTCCATCCTTCCTCACCTTCACAAGGCTATGGCTCCAGAAATTCTCCTTGCTCTCTCTTACATCACCATTTCCCCCTCTTTTCTATGTCATTCCTATCAGCATACAGCTATGCTTTTATTCTCTCATTTTGATAAAACCCTCCCTTGACCCCACTGATGACCGAGGTCTGTTCTGATCACTGATGTATCTGGCCCTTCTACCAGCTATTGTCCCATTTCTTCGATCCCTTTGCAGTAAAACTTTTAAAAGTAGATGATTTTACTCAGTGTCATTGATTTCTCCACTCCCATTCTCTATTAATTTTGTTATAATCAGACTTTGTTGTGACCATTCTACTGACACTGCCCTTCTTGAAGTTATCAATGACCTTTATAGTACATAATCCAACAATCAGTCACCTGCTGAAGGTTCTCAAGCACCTATCAGCAGTGTCTGCACCAGCTGGTCACCTCCTTCCTGATACATGCTCTTCACTTGTTTTCCAGGACACCTCACTTTCCCGGTTTCCTCTGACCTCACCGATTGTTCCTTCTCAGACTTCTCAGCTGATTTCTTCTCTTCTTACAACCTCTTGATGTTGACATGGCCCAGGGAGCAGACCCTGATTCTCTTCTCTATTTACACTTACTCCCTTGTTGAGCTCATCCAGTCTCGTGGCTTTAAGGACCATCCATTTACCAATAGCTCCCAAATTTATATTTCTAGCACAGAACTCTTTCCTGAATTCCAGACTCATAACTACCTACTCAAAATCTCCACTTGCATACATAACAGATAGATGTGGGGAAAAATGAACTCTATTTCCACCACCACCAACTGCCCTCTAAATAAACTACTCTATCCTTAGCTTTTCCCATCTAAGTTGATGATAATGCCATCCTTCCAGGGCCTCAGGGCAAAAACAAAATCATTCTTATTGCTTTGTTTTTTTTCTTATATCCTACATTCAGTGCATCAGGAAATCTTATTGGTTTTACCTTCAAAATGTATTTATAATCTTACTACCTCTCAATATCTCCACTACCACCACCCTGGTCTATGTCACCATAATCTCTTACCTAATTGGTCTTGTTGCTTCCACACTTACCTTCCTCCAGTCTTTTCTCAACATAACAGCCAGAATGATCCTTTTAATAATGAGATCATGTTATTTCTCTGTTTAAACTCCCTGGTGACTCCCTATTTCACTCAGTATGCATTCTCAACAGGAGCAATATCATCTCCAAGGGGATGAAAGCTGTTTCGTAGGGGTCAGGGGGTAAAAAAAAATTTTGGATATTACAATGGTTTGTGGCCCTCCGAAGGCCACAGTACATAAACAAATATAAGTTATGTCTATGGTATTAAAATTTTATGAGAGGGTAGCAATTAGGAAATGAAATCTAAAGAGTCTCCTAAGGGGCATAATAATGGGGGGGGGGAGGTTGAAAACAACTAAGAGGAAAAACCAAATTCCTACACAGCTGTACATCATCTGGCCTCCATTACCTCCCTGAACTTTTCTCCTACTACTCTCCCCTTGATCCTTCAGTTTCAGCCACATTGGCTTTTTTGCTGATTCTCAAGTATATCAGTCATGCACATTCATACACACGCACACTCTGAGCCTTTGTGATAGTTACCTCTGCCATGGATACTCTCTCCCAGGTTTCTTCCAGGTTGACTCCCTCACCTCCTTTCAGTCTTTGCCTGAGTCTTCTCAACATCTCCTCAGAGAGACCTACCATGACCACCTATTTAATACTGTAGCATGTCCCCTCTTACCTCCACAGTCTGGCCCCCATTTACCTTGATGATTTTTTCCCCATATCACTTATCATCTTCTGACACACTACTTAATTTTCCTTTTATATGTATTGCTTGTTTTCTGTCTCCATCCACTAGAGTATAAGCTCCATGAGGGTAGAGATCTTTGTTCTACCCACAGCCTCTAGAACAGGGGCTGCCATAGAGTCGTAGCTTTCAATAATGAATGAATTCATCCCTTCTAGCCCTAGAGGAAAAATTTAAATCCTAGAAGGAATTATAACTTCAGTTGAGTGTGAATCTATAACTGGAAAAAAAAGTATGAGGCCAGGGCTGAGGATGTGACTCATGACCACATTATTAATTCTGTCTGGGACCCCCTCCTTCAGGTCATAAAAATAACTAGAAATTCAGGCGTGTTAAAGCTGTATCTGGAGCCTAGCCCAGGCGGAGAGGAACTTTTTGCCTGGGCTTCACATTCACGAAAGCCTCAAATGTAGGTTTTGAATGTTCCCTCTAAAGGGGGTTGGTTATATATTCAGCCAGAGACATGCCCACAAGAAAGGAAGGAGACTTTTCAGATTACAACTTAACTGGTGTCTCATTACAGCATCCTGCCTCACAGATTAACTCCGTAAACCTGGCAATTATTGTAGGACTGTCAAAATCATAAAGTTTTGTAATATCTCTGTGTTAAAAGCATTCATTTGTTAAATGGAACCATTTCAATCGTGCCATAATTTTGGAACCCTGTTTTTGCTTCTTTTTGGTTTTTCACATACTACTAAATTTGAGAAATGAGGTGGCCTGAGCTTTGAGAGAGCCTGTGTATGTTAGATGGGCTTTGTCACCTCTTGGCCACAGAGAACCAAGGAAGTGGACTCTCCAACATTACATGGGCTCCCAGCACTCACAGGCTGCCAGGCCCCAGACACTCAAATGCCTCCTCCCCTTCTGGCTCACCAGTGCTTCCCCCAAGATATGCACTTACAAAGCACATTCCTTCCCCTTTGCTCAGTTATCCCATAATACTCCTGGTTGGAGGCAGGGGAAAACCAGTGGGAAAGGATTACCCACAACTACAGGCCCAGGTATGAATGCTGCCACAGAGACCATCACAGCAAAGGGGCACCCACCCTCTTTGGGTTTTGTGGCTGTGATGGTTCATTTTATGTGTCAACTTGGCTAGGCTACGGGACCCAGTGGTTTGGTCAAACAACAGTCTAAATTATATACAACCATCTACAGAGTTCCCAACCCCCACTCTGCCTTTCCTGGCTCTTAACCCTGAAACATCCATTCAACCAGCACTTTTTGAAGAGTAATAGTCATTACGTATGAAAATAAAATGTTGAAAACATCACAGCCCTGACCCCTGTACTGCTCAGCTTGTAAGTGAGCTATGCAGGCAAACAAAGAGTAGCAGTGAAGTGCAATAAGTGCTACACTAGAGATATGAGCCCCTTAGATCCTGGTGGGACAGAGTATGTATGTTGGGAGGGGTCAAGTTGGGGGAAAATAAAGGAATGTGTAGTTTCCAGGCACTTCCCAAAGTCCCAACCTCCAAATATCATCAAAATAGGGATCCGGGTCAATATGTGAATTTGGGGGTGGGGACACATAAGCATTCAGACTATAGCAATTATCAATAAATACTTTGAAACCCTTTGTATCTCTTTCTATCCCATCCCCCTCTCAATCCCAGAAGTAACCACTATTCCAATTTTTAAAAATCATTCCCTTGATCTTTATCGTTTTGAGATAGGTAGATAGATAACATCTCCAATTCCAAGAAGAGTGTCTGGTACACAGAAGGTGCTCAATAAACACTGGTTGAATGAAAGAATGAGAAACTTTGCTCACTACATAAGTAGTATGATTTGTGAAGATGAAACAATTCTGATGATGGCTGATGAGCATTGTCCTGTGAAGGGCTCCTCTGTGTCAAGTAAAATAAAAACAGGGAATTTCTGAGGTAAACTTAAATGTAGCTTTAAAAAGTAATAGTAACTGTAGTTGGCTGATGGAGCACTGGGAAAAGCATCAGACTCAGCGCCAGCAAACTTAGACTGGAATCTGGCTCTGCCGCTTGCCAGCTCGTGTGCCTGTGAGCAGGGCTCAACCTCTCTTAAATTTGCACTTCCTCATCCGCAAAACGGGGATACTATTACAATGTGGCTAATAAGAGGGATAGGTAAGTGTATGGATAAAAATGCTCTGAAGAGTGAGTTAAAGAAAATGATGCTACAAAGTGTCATCAATATTTAAGGCCAACAGGAGCCTTTGCAAATTAAGCATCTCCACATAACGTTGTCTCTACATCCTCCTCCCAACTTACGTTATAAACATACCTTATTTTGGGGGCATCTGGGTAGTTCAGTGGGTTAGGCATCCATCTCTTGATTTTGGCTCAGGTCATTATCTCACAGTTGTGGGATTGAGCCCCGTGTTGGGCTCTGTGCTCAATGTGGAGCCTCTTGGGATTCTGTCTCCCTCTGCTCCTCTTCCCCCACTCGTGTGCGCACTCTCTTTCTCTAAAAAAAAAAACCAAACATACTTCATTAAAAAAAGACATCCATCTTCTCTAATGAAACTTCTCCTCAAGCAACAGTACTTAGTTTTATTTTATTGAGATATAATTCACATACCGTAACATTCATTGTTTTAAAGTGTGCAATTCAGTGGTTTTACTACATTTAGAGTCTGTGTAACTGTCATCACTCTATCATCCTAGAACATTTTCATCACCAATTAGGAGTCGCTCCCCATTTCCCCCTCCCCTCAGCCCCTGGCAACCACTGATCTGCTTCTTGTTTCTATGGATTTGCCTAGACATCTCACATAAATAGAATCATACTCCGTGTGGCCTTGGTATCTGATGGCTTTCACTTGGCGTCATGTTTTCAAGGTTTATCCATGTTGTAGAACTTATCAATACTTCATTCCTTTTTACAGCCGGATGAGAGTCCGTTGTATGGATATACCACTGTTTTTGTTTTTGTATTTTTTTAAGATTTTTATTTATTTGACAGAGAGAGACACAGCGAGAGCAGGAACACAAGCAGGGGGAGTGGGAGAGGGAGAGGCAGGCTTCCCGCCTAGCAGGGAGCCCGATGCGGGGCTCGATCCCACGACCCTGGGATCATGACCTGAGCCGAAGGCAGGCGCTTAACGACTGAGCCACCCAGGCGCCCCTGGATATACCAGTTTTATTTACCTGTTGCTGAGTTTATGGATATTTAGGTGGTTTCCATCCTTGGGCTATTATGACTAACGCTGCTATGAACATAGGTGTGCAAGTGTTTTGGGCGGACATGTTTCCAATTCTCTCGAGTCCATCTAGGAGTGGAGCTGCTCCTAGAATAACTCTAGTTGAATTTTTCCAGGAACCGCTGATGGGTTTTCCACAGCAGCTGCAGCATTTCACAGCCCCATCAGCACTGCACGAGGACGCCAATGTCTCCACACCTTCACCAACGAGTACTTATTACTTCTAGAATCAACCTTCAATTTATCTCACCAACACTTTCTCAGTCACATTGGTATTGTGGGTCTGGAAACTATTTAAATTAAAACAAAAGTTTTCGAGGTGGCACTCAGGTATTAAAAAAACGACTTCAGAGTACTGTTTCTAATTTTTCCGGGCAGAGAATATTCAGCTTCGCCGCTGCCTCGCCTGAGGGGAGGAGGCGGGGGACTCGACTCACCGTCACAACGTTCCTCACAGAATCCCGGGAGGAAAAGCCATTTTGGGAACAAATCCCTGTCTTAAGGGGGATAGTTTCCTGGAGTAGGGATAAGAGTAGCCTTTGACTAGCTCTTCACGGGCATTTCACGTCACTTCACTTTATTCTCTGACTTGTAGCTCAGTTTCGCCTAAAGGGACTGCCCGCCCCTCTGCGCGCAGGCGCACACCCTCAGCCCGCCCTCCTCCCTCCGGTCCTGCCCCTCCAGGCCCCACCCTCAGCCGACACGCCCCCTCCCCTAGAGCTCTGGGGCTGAGGGGCGGGGAGAGGGCTGTGAAGGAGGGCCTGCGGCCAATCCGCTTGCTTCTTCGGGAAGCGGCGCTCCGCACTGGTAGATTAAGGCTAATGATGTACTCGTGTTCCAATCCACACTTTGGGGGCGGAGCTAAAATCGTGAGGCGCAAAGCTGGAGGGGACAGCCCGGTGGAAGCACGTGACCTGGGTCTGGAGCCGGAAGCTACCTATCTGATAAGGAGCGCCCCCAGCACCTAAGGCTGCGATGGTGAGTGAGGACGCATGCGCGGGAGTACGCGCTAGGGGTTCTGCATCCCCGTTCCCCAATCTCTTCGGTTCCCCCCACTTGGGCCTGTACTCCGCCCTTACCTCCTATCCACCCCGGGACGCAGAGAGAATGGAGATGGGAGGGGAGGCGACGTAGAGGGTTGAAGAGGGATCCGTGCGAGGGTGTATGGGCGCTGGGGAGTAGTCTGCGGGGGTGGGGCGGCCCACCGGGGGAATTGGAGATGGGGCGGGGGGGGGGGGGGGGGGGGATGGGAACAGTGTAGCTGTGGAGGCCAGGGGAGCCCAGGCTCAGAGGGTGAGAAGGTGGGAAGCTCAGCATGATCAGTGTTGAAGGCTTTGTAGAGCAAAGAGGGTCTGGGGAAAGAGAAGGTTTGGGGGTGCCTTGTCAAGGGAGACTTGGGGTTGCAAGTGAAGGGCATCTAGGGTCATCCTGGCATGCTTCTCACTAATTGCATCTTTACCTACTAGACTTCTGCACTGACCCAGGGGCTGGAGCGAATCCCAGACCAGCTTGGCTACCTGGTGCTGAGTGAAGGCGCAGTGCTGGCGGTGCGTTCTGGGCAAGGGAGGGGGTCCACTAAGGACACATGGCCCCGTGATCCCTTTTAACATCGCCCGGTTTAGCCTAAGTTGTCTGTATTCTAGGTCTTAGCTGTCATGCTTGGCAGATAGTAAGCTTTCAGTAACTAATCAAATAAATCCTGGAATCATAGTCTGGTAACTTCTGAGTTAAAAGAGGTTTAATGACTTTAACAAAGACAACTAATTATAGGATTGTTGATAACTGATATTATCCAAGTTTTTTCGAATATGTCTTTATTTGGTACTTAAGAGGCTTTGAATTTTGTTTCATAATACAATATAGTGTTAAACTCTCTAGGAGTTTTTAGTGGAGCTGGAGAGACAAGGCTTAAGGATAAAAGTTGAAAGCAATGCAAGTGGTAAAGACTAGTGAAGGAGACCAGAAAATGAAGGATTCAAGCCTTGTGTTATAACTTACATTATAACAAAGACTTCAGCTGGGCTTAAAGGATGGATGGTTGTGAACAGGCAGAAAAGGAGAGTACTCAGGGTTGGAGTGGTAGGTTTGTGTTGAAAAGATTTGGAAAGGTTTGGAAGAAGATATGGTAAGGAAGGATCTCATTGTGGAGGACTTTCAAGGCTGGGTTGACACATTCGGGTTAATCTTGAGGGTAATGGGAGCTTTGAAGGGTTTTGAACAGAAATGTGAGCTAAGGAAATAGTTGAGCAAAATTATTCTATTAGGTGTGAAGACAGCTGGAAGGGGTGGGATTCAGAAGTAGGGGGAACTGCTGCGAAAATCTAGGTATGAGACAGGTCTGGTGGCAGTGAAGAGGAGCAAGGAGAGAAGACATTTTAAAGGAAGAATCAGTGTATCTTGGTAATGACTAGAGATAGGTATTAGAGGAGATACTTCATCTAGTAAGACTGAACCCAAGCTTAGAATGATGGTGCCTTAAACAGGAAATTAAGAAAGGAAGTTGATTGGGGAGGGGAGGAGGTAAGAATTGTGATAACTTGACTTAAGACATTTTGATATAGAAGGGTAGCAGTTAGTATATATTGCCAGGAGCTGTTCTGAGCATCTCACCAATATCTCCGTGTAGTCCTCACAACGAGCCCATGGATAGGAACTTGTCCCAATTTACAGATGAGAAAACAGAGGTACAGAATGTCCAAGAGAGCAAAGGGCCTGAACATGACCTAGTTGGGAGGTCCATGTTGAAGAAGTTGGGAGAGGAAATTGAGACAGTCAGCAGAAAAGAGGAAGCCTAGGCCAGTCACATCACCCCCCAAGGGTTAGGTGGGAGGGAGAGGCTCAAGGGCAAAGGGGGTGTTTGTTTATGTTTCCGATTCTGCAGACAGGGCAACAAGCAGAAAAACCGAGGAAAAGAGCTCTGGAGGGGTCCCTGAACCTGTCAGTGGTGGGTGGGCAGAGATGTTTGAGGATGGTTTTATCAGTCAGTGGGGAGAGAGGGAAAAACCAAGTTTCAGCGATTAGGAAAGAATGGTCAGTAAAGAAACGAATGAGAGGGCGCCTGGGTGGCTCAGTTGGTTGAGCGGCTGCCTTCGGCTCAGGTCATGGTCCTGGAGTCACGGGATCGAGTCCCGCATCGGGCTCCCTGCGCGGCAGGCAGTCTGCTTCTCCCTCTGACCCTCCCCCCCTCATGTGCTCTCTCTCTCATTCTCTCTCTCAAATAAATAAATCAAATCAAAAAAAAAAAACGAATGAGAGTCACTGCTCAGTGGGCGAAGCCCCATTTTGTAAGGATGAGAAACAAGATGGCGTCAAGAGGGGCAACAATATCATAGGAAAGTTTCAGGTTTATTTTTCCAAAAATGGGGGTGACCTTAGGGGTACTGGAAAGTTGAGAGGGAGAGGTTACAAATGCTAGAGCCAGAGTGACTGTTATGGGATTCTTTGCCAATTCTTTTCCCTAATCTCTGCCATCCTTCCTCTTCCCTCTGCATGCAGTCATCTGGGGATCTAGAGAATGACGAGCAGGCAGCCAGTGCCATCTCTGAGCTGGTCAGTACAGCCTGTGGTTTCCGGCTGCACCACAGCACGAGCATACCCTTCAAGCGCCTGTCGGGTGAGCCTCAGCCCCTGCCCCCCTGGTGATGGTGGTGGGAGGGGGTGGGGGTTGCTCCCAGAGGCTTGTCTTCTCAGGGCTGGGGGGAGAAAACGGCTGTCTCCTGCCAACCTCCCACCATCTCCCCCTGGGGTCCCTGGTCCCTTTGGGATTCACCCTTGCATCAGAACTATGAGAAAGCAAGAGAGGGAGGGGGACATAATGGAGCCCTCCTATCTTCAAATCTCTGAGCCTTGAACTATCAGATGCCTTTGGCTTTTGATCCCACCAGCTGTGTGACCCTGTAGAGGCCGTTGTACCCCACTAACTCTGTGCTCCCTTCCCTCTCCCGGGCGGGGGAAGGTGTGTCTCCTTTCCAGTCGTCTTTGGAGAACACACGCTGCTGGTGACCGTGTCAGGACAGAGGGTATTTGTGGTGAAGAGGCAGAACCGAGGCCGGGAGCCTGTTGACGTCTGAGCCTGCCAGAGGGCAAGGGGCAGAGGTGGATTGGGTCCATGGGCCTCTGTGATGAGGAGGACGCAAACCTCCTCCACCTCTTTCTTGGCTTGCTGTTAGAACTAAGGCTTTCTCCTCACCCACTTCCCCACCCCTACCTGGAAGGGCAGAGGCTTGGGAACTTTGCACTGTGTCAAGGAGAGTGAGGGCAGGGGGATCTCCCTCTTCCCTCCCTCCCTCCCTCCTAATAAACATGAGTCTGATGTTCCCAGGCCCAGGGATGTGTGTATGAGAGGGTGTGACGGGGGGGGGGGTACACCCTAAGTCTGTCTTCTGTCTTCAAGGGAGATAGTCGTGTATGTGGGCCCAGAGGAGTGGGGCAAAGCACCTGGGCACGTAAAACTGGCAATTAGAGAATAGTATGGTAGGAAGGGAGCTGAGGGGAGCTACTTGGTGTGCATGCTGAAGGGAACCACTCCAAGCCCCTGGGGCCTCTACTCCTGCCGCCAACACACAGACGAAAGTCATTCTTCTCCCTCCTGAACAGGCATTTAATAGTCTTATCTCAGTTGGAAGCAGTAGTTGGAGAATAAGTTCCCGGAACAGACAGATGGAAAAAAAAAAAAAGAAAGAAAAGAAAACCCCACACAACTTAAAGTGCTTCAGGCTGCAAACGTAAACATGAGGGGCAGGAGGAGGCCACCTGGCTATCTCCCCTTTCCCCTGAGACAGGAGGGTCATTGTCAGGGTCCCTTTACCATCACCACCCTCTAATCTCAGCCCTGCGGGTGGGTGGGAGGGAGGGAGGGAATGTCAGAGGCAGGAGGGACAACTTAATAGGAACAAGGAATACACTTTGTAAACTTAGAACCAGGGTACAGGGCGGGGGGCAAGGGAGCTCTTGGAGCCCCTGCCCTGGCCTCGGGGTGGGGCCAGCCCCCCCAGGGAGTCGGAGAAATACTGTTGGCTTAGTGCTGTAGCCATACCCGCCCATTTCACAGCTTCTTTCCTCGTCCCTCATCAGCAGACACAGACAGGCGGCCCTATTGGGCCTCCTCATCCACGGTGGGAGGCATCCCAGGGGAGGCAGAGTCTGCAGCGAGGACCCCATCCAGGGGCTTTCGGTTTCTGGGAGTGTAAGAGGGAGGAGAGCCTGCACGGTGCTACTTGACAGGCTCCACCACCAGGACCTTGCACTCACGCTTGGCAATCTTGTCCAGAGAAAGCACAGCCTTGTCCGGGGGCAGGTAGAGGGGGCGGCCCACAGGGGAGGCCACAGGGGGCGTGATGGCCCTGCGCTCCATCACGCTGCCCGACCTGGGGGAAGGCAGAGGCTATGGGCTCCGGTCGGACCCCGGGGACCCTTTGGGCTCCCGCTCCAACTCCAGCCTCTCCTGAGTCCAGTGGCACCCCCTCCCACATGTCCATACCTCATGAGGTGGCTGCGGGAGGGCTGTTGGTGAGAGAAGGACTGAGAGCGACCCAGGCTGGCCTGGTGTCGCTCCACCAGGTCCCGGACAGCAGGGCTGCTGGGGCTGCTCTTTCGAGAGAGGGGCCGGGCCTCGGGCGGAGGGTGGGACACACTGGCTGTGAACTGCAGCTTCAGTTTCATGTGCTGGCTCAGCTGGAGCGGGGAGACACAAGTCAGCATTCCAGCTTGGCCTCCAGGCCCCAACCTTCCTTTCCAATCAAGTTCCCCACTTGCCCCGCCAGTGTGGGATTGAAGTTCCACCTTGCCTCCACCCCCGCTGTTTAGTACCACCCGTGGTGTTTCGTCCACAGAGGCTGGTGGCTGACTCCTCCCAACCGACACTCTGCATAGCCCATCACACAGTCCAGCCCCTCCCCAGCCCACCTCGAAGAGCCCCGTCCTCAGAGCCTGGAAGGCCACACTGAAGGTGAGCGCGCTGCCCTTCCGGGAAAAGCCCAGGTTGTTGAGGGGCGTGTGGCACACAACGGAGTCCAGGGCTGCCTGCATGGCCCGGCGCTCCTCCTCACACAGCTGCTTTCCTGGAGTGGCGGGGAGGGGGGGGATGACACAGAGACAGCCACCACTAAACACATCTGTACGGTGCTCCTCTGTTCGCACAGGGCTCTCGTGAGCACAGTCTCATTTGATCCTCAGAGCCCCTCTGTGCGGCAAACTGAGTATGTGTCATCTTTTGCTGAACTTTATAAATAACAACAGCTAATACTTACTGTGTGCTGAAGTCTATTCTAACCGTTTCACTTATGTTAACCATTAATCACCATAACAACCCCATGAGATATTATTTCCCCCATTTTAGAGAAGAGGGATCGGAGTGAGGCTCAGAGAGATTAAGTAACCTACCTAAGGTCACACAGCTAGTTAATGGCAGAGGTAGAAATCAAATATACCGGGGAGCCCAGACCCAGGGTCAATGCCCTTAAAATCCCTGTCCTGCTGCTTCTGTAAGCTTTCCATTGGTGACACTGTGGAGACCACCATGGTACAAAGCCAAGGTAGCCTGCCACAAGCCACCCACCTCCATGACTTCCTTTCCCCTCCTCTTTTGGGACAAGGTCCCAGAGCCTGACAGCCCACCTACCAGCCTGTGCGTGCTCTGGGGTCCACACAAGCCTCACAGCAAGGAAGTCTTGGAGATTGTTGAGCAGTGTGTAGGTGACCGTGAATCGCTCGTAAGTCCGAACGGGGGACTCACAAGAGGCAGTCATCACAAAGCATGGGCGGTCCAGGCGGATGCTGGGCAGGCTAGAAGCAGTGAGAGAGGGAAGCGGGGCGTGTGTTGCCAAATAGGTGAACAGGACGGTGCCCAGCGGGGAGTCCCACAAACTCACCGGTAGTGGGTGTAGATGCTCTGGGTGAAGGGCAGCTTTGGAGTAGACCACTGAATCACAGCGATCAGGGGAACTTCTAGGCCCTGTAGGAGAGACAAAAGGAAACACCCTGTGTATCTGAGGTCCCCTTCCATCTTTTGTCACCCCCTGGCCTTTCCCTCCCGCTGCTTTTTCTTAACCTTGCTCTTCCGAGCATACCAGCCTCTTACACTCACCTCCTTGGCCCCTTGAGGAGGTTGCTCACCCCCTCTCAGCTGAAACAGGAAGTTGTGTTCCTCCAGGGCACTAAGCGGGCAGGGGAAGCAGCCAGAGGTACCAGGCAGCCGGCAGAAGGAGCCCATGGAGACTTCCCCAGATTGATGACTAGTTCAGCAGAAAGAGGGACAGAGCTTGATCTTTTCATGCCAGAGCTCTTGGCCCTGCCCCCCTCCCCACTTTGCAGCCCTGCCCCCTCCCCAGGACCTCACCAGACATTGTCCACCAGCAGCACTGAGCCGTCGGGCATGACAGGTAGATAACTAGCATTGAAGTTTGGGAGAATACGGATATCCCAGATGGAAATTTCCTCCTGGGAGGAGCTGTTCAGCACTGTTGGAGGTAAGCAGCTCAGCTCAGCTAAGAGTACCTGGACCCCTCAAGCCCCGACTTTACCCCTCCAAAATTGGACCGATCCCCACCAGTGTGCCCAGAGTAACTGCCACCCAGTCAGTGCCCTTGCTGCTACCAAAGACCTGAGCCACAGATCTGCTCACCCTTGAGCACTGTCAAGTGTTTTCCAGCCACAGTGAACTGGCGGCATTTCAGAACCGGAGGGGGCAGCAGAGTCAGCAGGGTGCTCACTGCAGGAGAGGGCCCAGGCAAGAACTGATGAGCTGGGCAGAGACCTCACCTCCAACCCGCAGTTCTAATCTTACTCTGCTCCCCAGATCATGCACTTGCCAGTATTACCCCTCCACTCTGTCCCCCAAATTCCAGACTCCAGCGTTTCCTCTCTGCATTCTCCCCACCTTGGGCCTTGAAAGCGCTCTGCTCCCCCCGGAAGGTCTCCCCCGGAGATCGGGTCTGCAGCAAGCGCAAGTAGCCTTGGTCTCTGACCTCTGGTGCCTCAACCTCCCGTTTCCACACAGTCACTACAATCTGAGCACAAAGGACACAGGACCTTGGTCAAGACGAGAGACAGCCACTTAGAAAGGGAGCCTGAATTAGGACAACAGCCCCACCCCTTGCCAATCTTACCTTGGCCTTAGGTGTCCCTGGGGGCAGCCTATCCAGTGAAACGGTGAGTGGGAAGATGACCTCATCTGTGGACACAATTGGTTCCTCCACAGGCAGCTGGGGTTTGTGAAAGGAGTAAGAGGGCGGGAGGGTCAAAGAGGCAGCCTGCGGCGTTCCCTTTAAGATGTGATGTTCTCGGGTCTTCTTGGCCTCCGCTCTCCTCCGTCATCTGCCTCCTTCAGGCCCCCAGCGTCCATCCCCTCCAGTCTCTGGAGCCCAGCAAACCGCCCCTCCGCCCTGTGCCGTGTCACCCCAAGCTCCTCACCGTGGTCGCTCCCCCTGAGGTAGCAGGGCCCGGGCCGTGGGTGAGGAGGGGGCTGCAGCCTCGAAACAACGCCCCACCGCCAGGATCCCCGCCCCCTGGGGGTTCGGGATCCTGGTCTGCGGAGCCACCGCCCCCGGGCGCCCCGCCTCCGGCGCTGACCGAAGCCAGGGCGGCCAGGGCCGTTGCCAGTTCTGCCCAGGTCCCTCGGGAGCCCAAGCCCGGGCCGCCCCCGGCGCCGGACCCCGCGCCTCCCCGGCAGCGCAGCACCAGCAGGAAGCGGACAGTCTCCCCCAGGTAGAGATGGTTGCGCCGGGGCAGCGCCCGGTACCGGCCCGGGTCCCCCGCCAGCTCCGCGCGCGGCGGCAGCGGCACCGCCGGGAAATACATGGAGTAGTCACACTGGGACTCCATGGGGCGGCGAGGACGGCGCGGGCCGGGGGCGAGGGGGCCGCTGGGGCGGGGCCCGGGAGTTCCGACACCGAACGGGTGCTGCGCGCGGCCGGGCCGGCCCGGGAGACCAGCCGGGGCCGGGAACCGGGGCAACGAACCCGGAACCGAGGCCCCGCAGGGCCGGAACCGGGCTGCTGGGCCGATTGACTGGCGAGAAACCGGAAGCGGAAAGGAAGGGGCGTGGCCTCCGAGGCCCCGGAATTTGTGGGTGACCGGACCGCTGTCGGGGGGGGGGCGGAGGCGGGGTCCCGCTGGGGTTAGGCTACAGTAAGAAGGGTTTACGAGAGACTACAAGACAGATTTCTTAGAGAAGAAATATTAATCCGCTCCAACTACACTTCTCCCAGGAAGATGCAAAGCAAGTCAAAGGTTCAAATTATTTATTCAACAAACATTTCATAGTGAAATGAGCATAGTCCAGAACCAAATAATTCATAGAGAAATGGACGCATTATTCCAACCCACACGTTCCAAATTTTTTCTGGCTTACTCCATGATTTGCTCCTCCGGGGGCTCTTTGAGAGTGCTAGAGGGACCTGCCAGACCCCTGGAAAGGGGAAGGGGCAAAATGGGCGGGGAGGGGGTACTGCAAGGAGCTGAATGCCTGGAATGCTTTGGCACAGGCTGGAAGACTTGGTCCCCACATCTGTGCAAAGTTTCATTCAACCTCCAGGGCACAAACATGCTTCCAGATGGAAGCAGAGTATGGCTGCCTCATACTCAATCATGTGTGCAGTCTAGCTTCGCTGCTCTTCAGCCTAAGACTTAGTGGTTTGATGCCTAGGGGGAGAGTATCCTTGAGGTCTTAAGGGGCAGAGAGACTGTTGGGGGAAACTGCTTGGCATCTAGCTTGTCCTTGTACTGTAGCTCAGGGGTAGCCAGACGCTCACACTCCTCCTGGTCTGCGAGGCTCAGTCCACTCCGAAGTACATAGCCCAAAACCTTACCTGACCCAAACTGGAAAGGGCGGAACCGTCGGTCAGTGATATATTTGGGGTCTAAAGCCTCACCCCCCTCTAGACAATGTTTAGCCAGGGCCTCTCGGCGAGCCCGGAGCTCTGCCACGGCACTCTCCAGTCGGCTCTGGCCATATTGATTTATTCGTGCCCACAGACTGTGGTTGAAGTGAACGTAGAGAACCCAGTCCAGGTGGTTCCAGGCTCGGGCCCGTGCAGTCAGCTGCCTGTCCTCAGCAGTCAGTCCACCATTGCTGACAGCGCCTCTGCCCTGCTCACCTCCAGCTTGGGCGTTGTGCATGAAGCCCACCACATCATCCAGACCCCAGCACAGGGCATCTGCCAGTAGAACCAATGACTCATCAAAGTACTCGGCCACCAAGACCAGATCAAAGACAGAGTCCAGCCAGGCCAGACTCCACTGGATGAAGGACGAAGATCCCAAATCTAAAGAGGAAGGGCTGGATATCTGGCTGTGACCACCAGCAACTGTGGGAGCAGGATGGGAGACAGCATTGGGATCCAGGGGATGGTGGGCTCGGGGGCCACTGCCAGAAGGCAAAACATTCAGCTGTGGGAAGCTGGGGTCTCTAGGTGGATGAGGATTACCTCTCTTGGTCTTCATCTCTGGGGGGAAGGGGAGACCAAAGTCAAACCAGAGCAAGTTGCGTGCATAGTGGTCCCCACGGGCCCCAGGTCGGTAGAAGGCTCGAGGATTGGCCAGGAAGGCAGCCAAGGATGGCGCCTTGCGGAAGGCCGATGAGGTGGATTTATAGTAGGAGAAAGCAGAGCGGGCCAGAGCTGCTGGGTCTCGGACAATGGAAAAGAAGAAGCTGTCAGAAGGCATGACCTGAAGTACCTGCGGAGGAGAGAAAACAGGCATAGGCAGAAAGAACTGGGCCAGGAAGGAACTAAGCAAGCCCATTGCCAGTGGATCCCCTAGACTCCTCAAACCTCCTTCTGGAAATTTCTGGGCTTTGCTGGAAACCCCCAGCTTCCTACACTAACACCTTGGGCAAGTTACTTAACATCTCTGAGACTCAATTTGCTCATCTGAAAAATGGGGATAACCATAGCTTCCCACTGATTATGAAGGTACACGAGATAAAGGGTATGAGGGAACCTGGAACATGGGAAGCTACTCAAGAACATTAATTTCTTTGGGCCTCTCGGTATGGCTTTGGTCAGTAAAATCTTTAAGAATCAAACTTTGTCTTCACTTCTCCAACAAAAACCTCTTAGGTGCCTATCCTGGGACTCTTGGTCACAGCTTCAAGAAAGGAACTGGTCTCAGGCCTCCTCTAGGTGGGGGTGTGGGGGGGGTGGTCACTGGCAGCAAAGAGGGAGGAGAGGGACCAACCATAATGCTATCTCAAGTATAAGCATCAGGTAGGCAGGCTAAGCCCAGTATGGCCAAAGGACAGGGTACTTCTGGGGTTCTTAGGCATCTTGGAAAATAAAGGACAGCCCTGGACTGGGCACTGGGGAGCTATGGACACTTGGTAGGGTGCTACCCTGAGGCCTGGGACATATGATTCTACTGCTCAGCAAGAAAGATGGTGGGAATTGGACTGAGCCACACCCTAGGATGGTCCTGCAGGCAGATCCACATCAGGACCCAGCCCCTGGGCTCCTCAGAGGGTTTCTGCCTCTGAATATGGCTTGTCACTAAACCTGACGCCCTCACACGTTGCCCTCCAATCTGCTCTGCTAATGTGGGCATGCCTGCAGAGCACAGCTTATAAACTGTCTCTTTGAAAGCAGGGAAGAACAGTACAGAGAATAGTCTGTGGCATCAGGTGAACCTGCAATAAAACCCAGTTTAGCCATTTACCAGTTGTATAACTTTAGACAAGTTATTGAACTTCTCAGAGCCATTGTCCCTCCATCTATAAATCTGGATTAACACTTACCTTGAATGTGGAATTGCATGGAACATGGTAGGTACTCATTGAATGGTGATGACAATGAAGGTCAAAGGTCAAAAACCAGAGAAACCTGCCTGAAAGATCATTGTCATCACCTCACTCCCAGCAGTGACCCCTCACTGCCCTTTAGATGATACTTAGGACCCTCAGCTGCTTTCTCCAGCTGCAGCTTAATAGGACACACACACACACACACACACACACACACACACACACCCACGACCACCACACCTTTGCTGATATTCTGCTCCCTCTAAAATACCTGGTATTCTTCTTACTACAAAGTTGTGTCCACCCTTTCCTTAAAAAACACTTCCCCAGAAAGCCCTGCTTCTTTTGGTGAATATTCTCTTCACAGTTCCAAATATAAACACAAATACACATGCACACATGCCAGGGAAGGCCCTTTGACTTGGGAGCAGATGGACCTGAGTTCAAATCCTAGCTCTGCTGCTTTCTGTTAAGGAGGCCAGTCACTTAGCCTCTCTGAAACCTGACCTCCTCATCTGTGTAATGGAGACATTTATAATGCCTTTCTGGCAAGGTGATGGTAAGCTTAGTACCCAGCAGACAGTAAGTATTCAATAAAAGTTCCTTCCCTGTATATTTTCATTTGCACATTGATTTTGTTTGCCCAAGAGCTCTCAGGTTCCTGGGTGTGTATGGATGAGTACGTGAGTGCATGCACACATCATCCCCTTTAGAACCAGGGAGGAGGGGGTCAGGACCAGGCTAGGGCTTGGCGTGTAGCTGATTCTCCGTATCTGGCAGAGGAAGATGGTCAGAAGGCAGTGGCTGAGCAAGGGCCCTGGTAATGTCAGTAGAAGGGGCCAAGAAGAGTGAGAGTCTGGGGGATCAGAGTTGTCAGGGCACTGATATCAGTGGGGTAAATTGGTCAAGGAAAGAGACTGGAAAGCTCTAGATGGGAGAAGGCAGGACTTTGGCTCCCAGAAACCACTAGGCAAGGGACAGCTGAGGAGAGGAGAACAGGAATCTCTGCGGCTCCCATGCCCAATTTTTGGGTGAAGGGGTACCTGGGAACCCCCCAGGCTTGGGGCCTCCTCCCCTGGTGGTCTTGGCCACAAGCCTAAGCCCACGTCTCTCCAATCCCACCCACCCCCTCTTACACCCCTCACCTCTTTCAGGTTGAACCTCATGTGATGACAGAGGATGTGGAAGGGGGCCTTGGTACCTCCACCCTGAGGGCGGTAGCCTTTGACCCGAGAGGCCTGGAAAAGCCTTGGGTAGCCGAACTGGTAGCGGGCAGGGAGGGCAAAGCGCAGCCCGTGTCGGTCCCCGTAGCGATGAAGCAGGTTCAGCACAGAGCTGCTCCCAGATTTATGCGTCTTCAGGAACACAAGTCGCTGCCGGGGCAGGCAGGATGAAACAGTTGATCCCGGGGATGGGGTCAAGGGCTGTCGGAGCTGCAGGCCTGGTAACCTGGGGAGAGATGGGAGGGGAATTTTCCTGTCCCTCACCAGCAGGTGGGCGCGCATCTTGTGGAGCAAGGACAGAGGACATGGAACCTCCTCAGAGTCCCCAGGAGTCACAGACCTAGGTGGCATGGGGCGGAGCAAATGGGGGGCATCTATAAGGCATTGGGACAAGATGGGAACTCACCTCTTCTGGAAGGGCCCCCCCCAGAGCTGGAGGGCAAATCCGATGGTCATGAAGACTCCCAGAGCCACCCCCAGGCTCCGAGGCCCCCAGAGGCGCATGGTCCTGGTAGGAGACAGAGGGCCCATGTGGCACCGGTAAGGGTGAGGCTAGCGAGGGACAGGGCAAGGGCCAGGCACAGAGGCAGAGACAGCTTGAGACAGCCGTGCAGCCGTGGAAGGCGCTGGTTCGAGATCGGGGGGTCATCCCCCAGGCCTGCTTGCAGCCCTGGTTGAGTCTGCCCCCTGAGTTAGCAGATTTTTGCCTCTGTCAGCGTCTAGAAGGGAAATGAGGGGGGAAGGAGGGGAGTCTAAGGAGAGGGTAGAGCCTTCTCTCCTGCTGCTGCCGCTCATTCCAGGAGTGGAAGCCTGTGGGGAGGGGCATGTGCTCTCTATACCCAGATCTTCCTGGTCATCCACAACTACTCCTTTCAGTTTCCCCGGCCCCCACCTGCAGTTTCTACCTGAGCCTCAGGGGTTTAGAAGGGGAGGGGAGAAAGGCAAGACCCTGTAGAAGGACCCATCCGCTCATGTGCCAGTGAGGTGGACATCGGCCGGCCCCTGGCTTCCTTGGCTTCCTCATGAGCTCCTCTGCCTGTGACAGATGGGAATGAAGAGCCCCATTCTGAGGC
This sequence comes from Callorhinus ursinus, assembly GCF_003265705.2. NCBI lineage: Eukaryota > Metazoa > Chordata > Mammalia > Carnivora > Otariidae > Callorhinus > Callorhinus ursinus. The sequence goes on from NW_027397117.1 coordinate 375,844, forward strand.
CACAAGGGGCATCCATAAGGAGGGAATGGGGGTCAGACAGGGCACAGGCTACCGAACCCAGGGAGGTCAACTACAGGAACGACTTTGTCGTCATGAGTAGGAGTCAAAACTCGGGCATCTCTCGCCCCTTCTGGAGTGCTCTCAGCACAGGGCAGACCCCAGTGTGTGAAGAGCTGGGGGAGACGTGGGGTTACTGATGAGGCTTAGCTCCCTGGACACCCCCTACTCCCCCGTGCCGGTTTTCCAACTCCCTCTGCACCCAGAGGAGATCAAGAGGGTGGAGTTGGAGAGAGAGAAAAACTCTGCGACATAAAGATACCGAAAGATACAAAAATGGAGCTTCTGAGTTCCTTCCCAGGCCCCAGGTTCCTAATCAACTGGGAGTCTGGACTCACCCCTTCAGATCACAGCCGCAACCATGGGCCACAGCCCCTCCAACAAGCCCCGACAGCCCCTTTCTGGGACAAGCCAGGAATGACCCCAGGCAAGGAGAACGCACACTTGCTACCTAGAGACCCGCCCCCTCTGGCATCACCCCTCAAATCCCTCCCCCAACACAGCCCCCAGGATCCAGCCCCGCACCGGACTCCCTCCTGTGTCCAGACTTCTAGTCCTTTCTCATCCATCTCTGTCTCCTCCCATTACCCCCATTCCAGCCCTCTGTCCCCTCCAGCTTTGGTGATTGCTCCGTCTGTCGCCAGCCCTTTGTTGGCCCCCTCGGGGGTTCTATGAACCCCCCAAGTCTCCTCCCACAAATTCAAGAGTCCCTCCACCGGCCGCGGCCTTGGCTTCACTTGCCCACTCACCAGGCCACCTGAGGAGCAGCAGGGAAATCGGGGTCTGGCCCTCCCGCCCGCCCCAGCCACCGCCCGGCTCGGCGCAGTGCTCAACTTTCCCCATAAACTTGCTCCGCGCCCAGGCTCCTCCCCCTCCCTCCCTTTGTCCCGCCAGTCCCTGCAGCTTGCTTGGGCTTTAATCGCGTCTCTGGGTCTCTCACTCCGGGCATCTTTCCTTCGTCAGGGCACCCAGCCCGCCCTTGGAAGACAGTACTTCTACCCACCCTCCTTTCACACTTAGGAATCAATTATACCTTTTCCTCTTAGCTTTCTGCAGAACAAAAGACTCATTCAGGCAACGGAAAGAAGGAAAGAGAAAATAACAGACGAGTTGAAAGCAGACATTGTTGAGGACCTGACAAGGTAGCCCCCAGCTGACACACAGAGAACAGGGGTCCCCACCCTGAAGGCAGGGGGCAGCGGTGTGGTAATATTAAAGGCACCTCAGGTTCAGGAAGAATTTTGCCGGTCCCCACAATTCTCCCCACTTTACAGATGAAGGGGCTCAGACCCAGAGGGTGGACAGCTTGCCCAAACGGAATGACAGGGGGCAGGTTCCAAGAGAGGTCAGAAGCTTCTGCCGGGAGCCTGGGCTCAGGGAAGGATGCTAAAAGTCCAGAGTCACACACAGGGTTCAATACGTTAGCTGTTTATTTGTGGAATAAACACTGAATCCAACACTGAAGCATGAAGTGTGGAAGCTTGTGAAGGACGTGGATGACAGAGATCATGAGAGGAGCTCTTTTTTTTCTTTTTGGTATTTTAGTTTTAAGAAGTTGATACGGAGAAAACTCCAGAGAAACCAGGCCCACAGATCTTGACCCTATTCACATACCCTAGTCCCCTGCCCTGCACCCCATCAGCACCCAGCTTTGTCCCTTTGAGCCCAGGTGGCCCACCCCTCCCCACTTCCAGCTTCTTTCGAACCCCATCCCCAGTGGCAACTCTAAAACTCCTCCCTTTTTCCTTGTTGGGGCTGACAACTGGCCCAACATAGAGGCTTGGTTGGTGAGTACACCTCCTTCCTAAATAAATACGCCCGGCTCCCTCCTCCCCGGACTGTAAATGAAAAAATAAATATTGTGAACACCCACCCACCCACCCCCAACCCACCAATGGTAATCTCCTGGATTTGGGGCCCCAGCCATTCACCCAAAAAGTCCCTTTCTCTACCTCTCTGCATCCCCCTTCAATTCCTCCCCAGACCCAGCTGAAGGGCAGGGGGGAGGAGGGGAAGGGCCATGAACCCTTCTGATGCTAGGGCACCCATCCCCTGTTATCTTGGTCCAAGCAGGGCCAGGGCTGACAGGAAGAGAATGAGAATGGGTTGGGTGTGAAAACCAACAGATGTCCCCCCAGTCCTGCTCCTGCCCTGGTTGTGGCGGACAAGGACACCTCCTCCCTTGCCCCCACTAACGTCCCTTCGAGGAGGGCGAGGCAGCCTGGCTGGGGGGGCCACAGCTGCTGCCCCAGCCATCCAGTCATCTGCATAGTGCTGTCCCTCTCCAGAACCACTGGCGTCTTCATCTGCAAGAAGGAAAGGATCAGAGGCAGGGTTGAGAAAGAGAGGCAGTGGGAGACAGACACAGCGAGGAGGAGGAGCAGGGTGAGAGACAATTTAACATTAAAAACAGAAAGGAGGGGCGCCTGGGTGGCTCAGATGGTTGAGCGTCTGCCTTTGGCTCAGGTCATGATCCCAGGGTCCTGGGATCGAGTCCCGCATCGGGCTCCCTGCTCCTTGGGAGCCTGCTTCTCCCTCTGCTTCTCCCTGTCTCTCTCTGTCTTTCATGAATAAATAAATAAATTTTTTTAAAAAACACAAACAAACAAACAAAACAGAAAGGAGATGGGGCGTGTGGTTGGCTTAGTCGGTTAAGTGTCTGCCTTTGGCTCAGGGTCCTGGGATGGAGCTCCGCATGGAACCCGCATCAAGCTCCTCACCGGCTCCCTCTCCCTCTGCCTCTCCCCCCTCCCACTTGCTCTCGCTCATTCTGCTCTCTCTCTCTCACTCTTTCAAATAAGTAAATAAGTAAATATCTTTAAAAAATAAAAACAGAAGGAAGAGATGGGAGAGAGACACAGGTAGATAGATGGAGATTGGGAAGAGGGAGAAAGTGAGTGACATGAAGGCGAGGGGACAGATCAGACAGATGTAGGAATGAGAGAAGAAAAGAGACAATGAGACAGAGGCAGAACAGAGAGAGAGATGGGGAGAGAGGATACACAGGAAAAGACAAAACAGATGCACACAGAAGCAGCAAGCAGACAGAAAAAGGGGTCTTGAAGGAGAGACAAATGCAAGACAGAGACGGACAAACAGATGGAGAGAAAAAACAAACGTGTGTCTGTGCCTTGCTTCTCTGGCAAACTCTATCCTGGGAGCCAGCCCAATGGCCCCCCCACCGAGCTTCCCCACCTCCCCCAGGTTGCAAGCCCTCCCCAACAACCCACACCCTTTTGCTCGATCTAAGAGGCTTCCCGCTGTTCTGTAAGGCCGTTTTGGTGTCTCCCCAGTGGGCTGTGAACTCAAGCATGGAGACCCTGCCATGGGTCTTCTACCTCTCAACTTTGACGTAAGCGTTCAGTAAAGGCGTGTTCAAAGAAGGAAGAAAGGAATGAATAACTGAGTAGAGATGCGAGGGGAGGGGCTCAGAAGGCAGTGGGCGGGGCCGGGTCGGATCGCAGACAGCCGGGAGGAGCGAAGCGCTCCGGGCGCCCGGGGTTCTCACCCCAGTCGTCCAGTTCCAGGTCGCGTCCCAGCGCGGCCACCCTCATCCTGGTCGTCGCCGCCCGGAGCTGCAGCCGCCGCCTCCGCGTCTGGAGGTCGGTGCTCGAGTCTTCCTTGCCCAGCTCTGGGTTATCGAGCTGCTCGGACGGGGAGACCCCGACCACAGGCGACAAATACCTGCGGGCAGAGCAGCCCCGAAGGCTCCCGCCCGGCCCCGACTTGCCCGCCCCACGCCCGGCCCGCCCGCCCGCCGCCGCCCAGTCTCACCGGCCCCGCCCAGCTCCGGTCCAGCAGGGAGCCGCCTCCTTCGAGATGTCCGCTGCCATGCGGGGGTCCCCGCACACCGCCAGAGGCAGCCCGGCCCAGAAGCCCCTCACCCGGCCCAGCCGCTCGCGGAGCTCCCACACCTGGGCGAGCAGAGAGCGCGGCTGGGCTGGAGCATGCGCCCCCCCCACTACCCGTGTCCCTCCCCCCGGCCCCCGCCGCCGCCCCCTCTCTGCCCCCCACTCACCAGGCGGTTCAGGCTGGTGCTCCCAGGCGTCGTGGGCCTCTCCTCCGTACCTGGCACCCCTGCCGCCCCCACCGCTCCCGCCGAGGTCCAGAGGCGCCCCACCTCTTCCGGGGGGGCTGGGGCTCGGCGGCTGCGGCCTTGTACCCGTTGGGGGTTCCCACATTGCTGAAACACCTAAGGCACAAGGAAGAGGACCCCTCTAGTCATCCTGAGATGAGAACCACACAGTGTCCTCACTCCAACACCCCAGTCTCCCTGACACCCCACACTGCCCCCCACTCCAGACCCTCAGCTCCGCTCATCTCTCTCCTGTACCCCAACACCCCCCCTGCACGGTCTTCCCTCCTCCTCAGGCTGACACTCCCACCCTTCTCATGGCCCCTGTACCTGGGCTGACACTGCCACACTGTTTTCCTGCAGATACATCAAAGCTTCTGAGATCCTCACCCCAATGGACTGAGCTGCCAGCTCAAAAGAAAAAGAGCCCTGGAGCTTCTCAGCCAGGAACAGGAGACCATCTTGAAGGAGGGGAAGAAAGAGAAAGGGTGTCATGAGGGACTGTGATGCTCCCACAAATCCTGACCTGGGTCTTGGAGGGAAGCAACAAGGTGTGGATAGGAGAAACATGAGAACAGTCTCTCAACTCCGTAAGGTTTAAAACTCCCTCCCCAGTCCACCCCAAGGTATTCCAAACACAAACAGCCCTCCCAGGCCCTCCTGAATCCCCTCACCCAGATAGGCCCCCCAGTCAGGATCCAGTCCGTGGCTTCGGAGACAGCCATTGGCCACATTGAGGCAGAAGCCCCGGCAGGGTGGCAGCGAGGGGATGCCCCGACAGAGGGGGCAGCCAGTCAGACGCATCACAGCCTGCCTGCATCCTTCAGACATGGGCACCTGGGGGCAGACAGCAGGACTTGTCATTCACAAACACAGTGGCTGCACTCAGCCAAGCTTGGTGCTGGACAGAGAGAAATCAAATACCGCACCTCACCTTCCCCAGGCTCTCTGTGGAGAGCTGGATGTGAATGTCTAGGCTTAGTGACCCCATGTGGCAGCAGGTAAGACCTGAAGACTGCCACAGATCTGATAAAGAAGTTTCCCAGGAGCCAGGCTACAGATACGTCCTTCTTGGCGGGGGGGGGGGGGGGGGGGGGGGGGGGGGGATTAGAGAGGCAGTGGGGAGAGCCGTCTGAGAAAATGTTCAAGAAGAGAGAGGCCATCGTGGTTGAGAAGAGAAGAGACTGGGGATGCAGGAGGTAAAGCTGGGAGGTCAGGGAGAAAATGGGTGGTGAAGAGAGGGCTTTGAAGGCCAAGGCAGGAATCTGGCCTTCAGAAGCAGGGAAGGGGGAGCCATGGAGGGGTCCTGTGGGAAATGGCAGGCGGGGGGGGGGGATGGTGGAGGCAGTACTTCAATCTTAGGCTGCTATGGAGATGAGCAGACCACCAGAGCCTGGCAGGGGTCAAGGGGCATCAGAGAGCAAAAAGGGTCAGATAATGGGAGGAGGTCATGGATCAAGACACAAGGGAGATTCCACTCCTGCCCCCCTCCTTCCTGCTTTACCCTGGACACTGGGGCCTCAGGGCTGATATGGGAAGGCCCTGGACCTCTCCAGCTGGCACCTGACTCTTCCTCATAGGGCCTCTCTTACTTCTGCCTCTCCCTCCCTGGGCCCTGCCCACACTCAGGCCCCCTCTAACCTTAAGTGTTTCGCTGACCACATCTCTTCCGGTCTCCAGGCCCTGGATAAAGGCCCGGGCAGCCACCAGGGCCCGGGTTATCTGGGGTAGAGGAAAGAAGGTGAGAGAAACCATAGGGTCAGTCATGGTTCAGTCAAGACTGGAACCAAGACACCGCACCAAAGGCACAAGCAGTGGGGGTTGAGTGTGTGGAGTTATAGTGGGGTTGTTAGGACGGTCAGGTGGTACAGGAAGGCAGGTTCAAGGAATATAATTCCTTGAACTATATTCAAAGGAATTATAGTCTAGAAGGATAAAGAGGAGCTGGGTTTGGGAAGAAATGGAGGGACTGTGTTTTATAGGGCTTGGCGACAGAAGGATGGCATATCAGAACAAACGCTGAACTGAGCCAGAAGACCTGGGTGTAAGATACACCTCTACCACTTCCTGGCTGTGAAACCCTAACTTCTGGGAGGCTCAGTTTTCTTATCTGTAAAATAGGGATACCACTATCTATCTCAAAAAGTTACTAGAGCAATTAAATGAAATACTGTAAATGAAAGTCTGTCTCGACTATTAAGTGCCCAATTCATGGTTAGTTGAACCACAGGAAGTCAAGATATTAGGCTTAGGGAGCAATTAGCAGAAAGGCGTCTGGGGGCCAAGAGCAGGTGAATGGGTCAGGGATTTGTATGAAACTAGGGCACAGAATGAGAATAAGGGAGTACCCAATTAAAGGAGGCCAAAGAGCATGGGGTCAGGCAGAGGGGACCGGGGCTCAAGATAGGGGCCACCAGGTCAGAGATGGCTGCCATGCAGAACTGGGGAGATCACTAGGTCAGGGGTGACTGGGGCATGAGAGGGGAGTTGGGGTGAGTGGTGCACAGCTCGGAGGTCACCAGGTCAGAGGTGGCTGAAGCTCAGGCTTTGGGGCCTCTCACCTGCAGGTGGAGGCGGTGGGGTGCATCCCCGAAAGGCTTCAGAGAGTCATCAGCAGAGGAGGCGAGGCGAGTGAGGCAAAACAGGTAGTCGGGGGAGAAGGTGTACTGTGGATGCAGCAGGGGGAAAAATCTCTCCAGGAGCTGTGCCCAGAAATCCACCAAAGCGTCATCTAACCCCTCACCGGACCTCTCATAGTAGTCCCGCAGCCGAGAGAACAGGCCACTGAATACAGGGGCGTGCTGGGAATACAGGCGGCCGAAGGAGTGGTGGAAGAGCAGGGCCAGAGAGCGCTCAGATGACAAGAGTATCTCCCGAAAAAGGTCTGTGGCAAAAGTGGAGAAAGGAGTGTGAGGTGGAGTGAGGCCAGAGAAGGATGGAAAATTGAAAGGGCGGAGGCAGGAAGAGACGGGGATGGGGAGACAAGAGAAAAGTGAGTTAGAGCCTCAGGAACTCTTAGAGACCTGAGAATACTGGGGGGGGGGTGACCCTGGACAGAATCTGGGGGTGGTGGTGGAAGGAGGCTAAGGCAGGATGCTTGCTGGGGTCATGAGCACAGAGAGGAGGTGTGAGGCCAGGTTTGGGGACCGCAAGTCCTCACCATCAAATTTTCTGTGCCAGGAAGCCAGCGTGTGAACCAGGAATGAGCTGCTCTCCTCCACCAGGCCTCGGAAGGTGGTCTCAGTCTCCCAAGTCAGCCTCTGCTCTATCTCACTGGAACAGCAGGTGTACTCCTGGGGACAGATCCGGAGGTGCTCACCTGGACAGAGGAGACACAGAAGAATGGGGGAAGGGAGAATGCTATCATGTAATTCCTTCCTCTTTCCGTCTGTCTAGGGGGCTATCCTTTCTCTTCTACCTGCTTTCTTTTCTATTGTCTCTCCCTCATCCCCACCTGACCCTATCCCCTCCTTATTGTGCCCTCACCCATCTCGAGTCCACTGGCATTAGGCAAGGGATCAAATAGTAATGAGCCAAATTAGTGATCAGTGTCCTTAGGTGACCCTCCCCAACATCCCACACTCCAGGCCTCTAAGGACTTACAAGACAGCATCTATGGGAAGAATGGGGTTTGGAGGGGTGGGGTTACTAGGTAAGCAATAAAGTGTTATCACTGAAGGGGCTCTTAGAAATAGCGATGGGAACAAATTGAGCTGTGAAGAATGAAATACAGAGGGGGTGCTAATTACTAGAACAGGATTCCTAGGGTGGGGGTGGAGTAAGAAACCCATTATGTGAACAGGAGGCTTATTCTGATCCTGGTAAGTAAGTTCAGGAGAAGAGATATTATTGGCATGACTATAGCACGAAAAGATTATTAATAACGGTCATTCTGAAAGGGAGGAGAGTTATTGTGGACCGGGGACGAGCCGCCCCCGCCCCCCTCCCTCGCGCCCAATTCTCTAGTCTTCCTCTTTCTCCTCACCTGAGATCAGGGCGGGAGGGAGTAGGCTTAAGCTATATCCCCGGGCCCCCAGCACCTGCCGGGTCTCAACGCAACTCCGGGTGACCTTTGCCTCGCTCCCGGGTCCAGGACCAGGACCGGGACACAGAGACAGCAGCAGAAGCAGAAGAGATCGCAGAGCGGACATAGCTGCTGCCGCCCTGGTTCAGCAAAGTGTGTCCTAAGAAGGAAAGAATAGCCCGAACTCGGGAAGTCGGTTCTCTGCCGCGGGACCTCTCCGCGGGGCAGAGAAAGAGCGCGACCTCGGAAAACTGAACACCGAGCACGATAGCTGGACCAAGCGGCATCTGCGGAGACAATGGGAGCAGGGAGCCGGACAGGGGGCGGGGCCCGAGGCGGGGCCCCGCCAATGATGGTAAGTAGCGGGCCTCAGGGGCGGGGCCTAGGGAGAAATTAAGCCAATGTAGTGGGAAAGCTCGGCAGGGGGGCGGGACTCGGCGGAACTAAGGAGGCTGGTGGGGGAGGGGCGTAGCCTTTCTTGGGGGCGTGGCTATCCGATTCGAAAGGCGGGGCCTGGGTGGAACCCAGCCTATGGCAGTTGAGAAGCCAGAGTGAAGGGGCTACAACTAGTCTAGTGCGAAGCCTGGCCAATGGAGAGAGAAATTGGGGGCAGAGGGGGCGGGACCTGGGTGGAGAAGGGCTAAAGCCGGCTGTCTGCGAGCCCGAGCCCACGTGACGGGGCGGCACGCCGGAAAGCTTGTGCCCGCACGAGGCTGCCCGACCAGCGTGACTGGAACGTGGTGAGCACGAGCTCGCGCACGCCCAAGCCTCGCGACAATTACCAGCAGTGGGACGGGCCGTTGAGCTCGCTCCTGCGCACAACGTGTCTCGTGGCTTCCCGCGTTTTTCTGGATTGTTCCGCCACCGGAAGAGAAGCAGCCGGCGCCCGTCCTGGAGGTGGGGGTGACTGCAGAACCCTGAGGGACCCGAGGCAGTGATCTTTCCTCATCCCTGCCCAACCAGACGTCGCTGTTCCGGGTTCAGACAGTGAGGCTCCTCTTGGACCCAAGAATACGCCCTCTCCCCGCACTCCCAGCCCTGAGAGAGGAACCGCCCTCCTCCATGCCTCAGTGGTTTTCTCCAGAGAGGCCAGGAACCCCAAGCCCCAGCCCCCAAGAGACTGATAATCACTCTTTTCAACGGTTAGGAAGCCCCTCAGCCCACTTACCCCAGGGTCTTGTCAGAGATACCCTCTTCTGGAAAAACGGAGAACACGAGTTTGTCTTTACTCCTTCAGCGTTTCTGGTCCTGTTCTAATGGCGGCTGCGGCCCCTGATCATTAAGCGCTTCCCCTTCAGTGTGGAATCAGGCTCCAGCCTGAAAATGAAGGAGTGGGTGGGTCCTTTTTTGTTTTGAGGGTTTTTATGTGTAACATGAGCGAGCTGGTCCCCTTGCGCCATGCAATCAACGCTTGGACCCCTGCAGAGAAGGATCTGCTTTAAGCGGCTCTGGGGTGCGTCTTGCTGTGGCCCTGGAGAGCGACTCCCAACCCACATCCATGGGGCCGTGGTGTCTTAGGGCACAACTCTTGTCCCTTTTTGGCAGGGGAATCCACACCCCAACCCCGAGTTGCAGAGCAGTCCCCTTGTAAAGAAAGGGCATGGTTGGAGCTGAGGCTGGAGATGTGGGTAAAGGCCCTTTCCTCTCTTTCGCAGCTGGACCAGCATGCCTACTCTGCGGCCCTCCTCCTCCCCAAGCAGTGTGTCCTCCCCGCTGCGGAGAGCAGCAGGTGGTGGACAGAGGGGCTTGTCTGCATCCTCTAGTTCGTCTGTCAGTGTGCCCTATGGTGAAAGGGACTCGGACCATACTTCACAGGGGTGAGTGGAGTTAGTGAGAACTTGTTGCGTTGTCTGGCTTTCTCCATCAGTGCGGGCAGCTTTCTCCTCTGTCTGCCTGTGACTCTGTGAAAACGTAAGCTTACTGGTTCAGAACAGTGACCCTTTCCAGCTCTGCTGGCTGGTTTTGGGTTGGTTGGTTTGTTGGTTTTTCTCTTTCCTGCCCTGCATGTTGTAGGCACCAAAAATAATACATCTTCTTCTAAATCCATCATCCAGCTCATCCAAACCTTTCGTGAATATATTTGTATATTCAGCATGTATAGCCTCTGTCGGGAGTGGGGAGGTGGGGGAAGGAGAAGTAAAGAGTTCTTTATTTGTTTCCTAACAAATAGTATACACTTGTTAGTTGGTGTGTAATGTTCCTTTATTTAGGGATTTTATAAACAGATTGATCTGTCATTATCTATGAGCTTACTTTGTGAAGGTTATAATAATAAATCTTTTTTTATTTTTCCAGGAAAAAAATAACCTCATACAAGATCTGATTTATCTCCTGGTTATTTTTTTAACTTTTTTTTTTTTTAAGATTTTGTTTATTTATTTGACAGAGAGAGAGAGAGATCACAAGTAGGCAGACAGGCAGGCAGAGGGAGAGGGAGAAGCAGGCTCCCCACTGAGCACAGAGCCCGACATGGGGCTTGATCCCAGGGCCCTAGGATGGACGACCTGAGCCCAAGGCAGCCCTCAACCGACTGAGCCACCCAGGCACCCCTCTCCTGGTTATTTTTTTAATTGGCTTCCTCTGACACCTTTCTCTCGGTGCTACTGTTTGGGACCAGATTTTATCTATGTTATAAACTTAACTCTAATTGATAACACTTGTAAACTTGTTTCAAGGAGTGAAATTTAACTCTAGGCATATATTAATCTCCAGTTTACGTATGAGTAATGTGTGACTTCCCAAGCCACGCTGATTTTTCTCCACAGCAGTGATCCCTCTCCCTGCTTAAGTGAATATCATTTTCTTTTCTTTTTTTTTTTTAAGATTTTATTTATTTTTCAACAGAGAGAGAGACAGCGAGAGAGGGAACACAAGCAGGGGGAGTGGGAGAAGGAGAAGCAGGCTTCCTGCGGAGCAGGGAGCCTGATGTGGGACTCGATCCTGGGACCCTGGGATCATGACCTGAGCTGAAGGCAGACGCTTAACAACTGAGCTACCCAGGTGCCCTCATTTGATTTTCTTATTCAGAGAGAATATTAGGAAGAGGTTGTCTTTTACCCACTCCAGTTTTCATTTTACATCTTCACTGCTTTCTTCAGGTGAAAGTTTTCGTTTAAGATTTTGTCTCTACTCCCTGTTAAAGTAAACCTCTTCTTTAAAAAAAATCTGAATATATTTTTCTCATGGAGAAGGGGTTACAGTTACAGAAAAAGAAATTGTAAATTATTTGCCATTTTATATGGAGGGACTGGGGTTGTGTATCTAAGGAAAACCACACTCTCTCATAGGGATAGTGATTCTTTATCAGCTGATGAAGGCAGTGACTTTGAAGCTAGCCTGAGACGCAGTGTGAAGAAGAGAGCAGCAAAACGACCACTCAGAACAACCCCAGTGAGTCAATCAGTTTCATTTTTCTTTTGAACCTAGTCTGGGAAGCAGCAAAAACAAACGAAAAACCCCAAAACCCAAACAAAATGAAAATCTAGAAAAGGCTCAGGTAATATATTTGATGAAAGGGCAAAATTTAGAGAGTGTTAAGGGACAGAAGTAGGAGGAAGGCAAATTTTGAAGAGAAAAGAATAAAAGAAGGGTATTAAGAATAGAGAGGAAAAAGAATGGGCTTAAGGGACTTTTTAAAAGAAGAAAAAGTTAGAGATTCACAGTATGAAAATCAGTTATTTTAGATCTCAGTAACTCAAATTCTGCTGTGAAATTGGCAGCTTAAGCCTACTTGTATGACAGTGATGAGACTGTTAACATCACTTTGACGTTTTAAAAATATTTCTGATCTCTTTATACTTACTAGGTGGCAAAACATCCAAAGAAGGGGTCCCGAATGGTACGTGGTCATGGCCAGAAAGACTCAGAGCTACCAGCCAGTGATCTCTTTGATGCTGTGAAAGCTGCCAAAAGTGACATGCAGGTAAAACAGTGTCTCACCCTCTGTTTCTTGATACCATATCTTATCTGTTGTAGAAAGATAAGGACAAATGTTTACAAAATTGATTTAATGGGGATGATGTAGGGAGTATAACCTATACGAGGAAAGAGAGATAAGATCATGGAGTAAATCTTTGGAATGATGTAAGGGAGACCTGGGATGTGAGAGAATCCTCCTTTCTTAAAAGTATCACAGAACAGGATAGATTTTACTTTTATTAATCGGGATGGAGGAGGCAAGCAGTGGCATTAGATAATCTGGAGAGAAATCATGCTTGTGGGTGGCAACTTGTTCACCCTTGTCACTCTTTAGCTCCACTTTAACATTTACACCTAATTCTTTTTTCCCTTCCGTGCATTTCTTTTTTCCATAATTTTATTGTAATTCTGTTATCTAAAAGTGTAGAAGGCTCACATACAGTTTTTAAAAATTTGAATAATCACCCAGATCTCTAGTCTCAGTTCAAGAAACATTAATTGTGCCATAGTATATCTTCTCTCCATCCAGCCCACACAGCCCCTCACCACCCAGAGATAACCACTAGAGTAAATTTTCTGTTAATCATTCCATTGTCTTTCCTTATACTTTTGTTACTAGTGAATATGTTCTTTAAATAAATGAACCATTTTTTAGTTTTCTGTGACTTATTTCGATTATTTGAGATGTAGTCTTATTGATGTGTAGTGTAGATTTTTACAGTTTCTACAATAGTTTTAGATTTTCACACAGAAGGAGTTTTTCTATTTATATTTTTGTTATTGTTTTCTAACTTGATTGCATTGTAGTCAGGAAAATGTGGTCTTTGAAGCTTATGGAGACTAGCTTTATGACTTAGCATTTAGTTCATTTCCAAAACTATTTCACATGTGCTCAAAGGTGTGTGTTCTCCATTTGTTGGATAGACTGTTCTCTTGGGTGAGATCAAAAGTGTTTAATGTGATACTGCTTTGATATTTCTCTAGGTTTTTGGATTTTTTGTTTGGTTTTGGTCTGGTATGTCAATTACAGAGAGATGTATTAAAATCCATAAAGATGATCTTTTTAATTACTATTTTTGTATTCGTTGTATATTTGTTGCCTAGTAAATTGAACCTTGTTATATATCATCACTTTTTATATTTGAAGACAAAAAATTGTTGGTTCTTATTATATCTGCATTAACTTTATTTTTGGTTAGCATTTGCCTAATACCTTTTTCTATCCTTTTTTTTTCCTCTAAAACTTTATTTTTAAGTAATCTCTCCACCCCACCTGGGGCTCAAATTCACAACCCTGAGATCAAGAGTTCCATGCTCTACTGATTGAGTCAGCCAGGCTCCCCTCCTTTTATCTTTTTACCTTCAATCTTTCTGTGTATGTCTGGAGTCTATCTCCTGCGTGTAGTTTATATCTAGATTATGTTCTTTAATCCATTCTGTTAATCTCTACTTTAACAAGAGAGTTTGATTCATTTACATTTATTGTCACTGTGGGTACATACGAATTTATTTCTACCATTTTATGTGCTTCCACTTTATCTTTTCTGTTTCTTTTTCTCCTCTCTTTGCTTGCTTTTGGATTTCTGTCTCTTTTTTTTAAAGATTTTATTGAGAAAGAGAGAGAGAGAGTGAGCATGAGTGGGCAGGGAGAGGGAGAAGCAGACTCCCCATTGAGCAGGGGCCCGATGGGGGCTCGATCGCAGGACCCCAGGATCATGACCTGAGCCGAAGGCAGACACTTAACCGACTGCGACACACGGGTCCCCCTGGATTTCTGTCTTCTATAAGGACCCAAGCACACTTTAATTCTAATTGCCCCTTCCAGTTTTCATACTGTCTTATAATGTTTTAGTTACACTAGTCTATGTCCCTTCTTCCAACAAATTAGACATTACCGTTTTATACAATGTTTGTATTTACTTACATTTTTATCATTTGGCTTATCATTGCTTCTCAAATCTTCCACACAAATTCACCCACTTGTTCAAAGTGTATCCTTTAAAATTTCCTCTAGGTAGAGTTTACTAATTTTTTTTGTTTGCTTACATGAAATGTCTTTTACTCTTGTTCTTGAAAGGTTATTGAAAGGTCTTGAAAGGGTATAGAATTCTAATATATTTTTCTCTCTCAGCACATTGAAAAGATTATTCTAACTTCCCTTATTGCTGTGGAAAGTCAGCTGTCAGTCTAATTTAGCACCGTCTAATATAACATTTTGTAATGATGGAAATGTTATATATCATCATTTAGTATAGTATTCACTAGCCACATGTGGCTATTGAGTACTTCAAATGTGACTGGTGTGACTGAGGAACTGGATTTTTAATTTTTATTTGATTTAGTTTTAAGAGCCATATATGGCTAGGGGCTGATGTATTCGTGCAGATTTAATTTGTAGATTGTTTTGTTTGTAAGTGTTACATGCAAATCCTTTTTAAGTGATCTCTTTTTGTCTTGATTGTTTTTGAGACTTTGGTTTTGTGTTCTTATATTTTATAGAATGCTTAAAGGTGTAAATTTCCTTTTTATTTGTCATGTTTGAAATCTGTTGGCATCTAGGCTCTGAAGATTGGTGTCTTTCAACAACTGTGGAAAATTCTTTTCAGATACTGCCTCTTTGTCATTCTAGTATCTTCTTCTGCAATTCAATTAGACATTAATTAGAACTTCTCACTCTATTCTCCATGTCTCAGTAGCTCTATCAATATTTCTGTTAGTCTCTCCAGGCTGAATTTTGGATAATATCTTTGATTTAATCTTCCAGTTCATTCATTTTTTGTTTTACTGTGTCTAATCTTTTAATCCATTCATTGAAGTTTAAATTGTATTATATTTTTCTATAGATTTTTTTGGCCCTTTTTCAAAATTTATTGTTCTTTGCTTCTTTAAAACTTATCTTTTATTTCTTTATTCATAGGATCTTTTATAGTCTGTAATAACTTTAATGTTTGAAGTTTGTGAAAGTAATTCTGTTTTTTTTTCTGCTAAGTCTTATTTCAGTGCCTTATTTCTTTACTAAGTTTCACTGTGAGCTCATTTTTCTTGGAGCTCTGTATGTTGGAATTCTTTGGGCCCTGGGTTAAAGGTGGGTTTTTAAGAGTGGAATCTGCATTTGCTTCTGGTAGTTGACTGGGGACATCCCAGAATCACTTTGAATTAAAATCTCTGATTGAGAGTATTCTGATTGTATAGGTAGTATGGATCTGGACTGCAAATCCAGACCTGACCTGAGAGCTGGCTTGTGGTTATGAATTCTCAAGGGAGAATTCTTTTTTTTTTCCCCTTCACCCTACACTAGTCCTAACAGGCTAGTTTTCTTGCTGTCCTCTTCTGACCTGTAGGTTCATTTCTTATTCCTGCTTCCATGATGTGACTTTTTCCAGCACCTAGCTTTATTGCAGGAGCCTCTCTTTGGACCTCTCTTCCTGGAAAACCCAAAGGCTCTATATCTTATGCTCTGCATTCCATGCAGCTGTCTGGACAGAAAGTCAGGATTTCCAGTGTTTAACAGAACCCCAGGGCAAAAATCAGCTTTCTTATCTCCCAGGATTGCTACCTTCACTTCATTTTTGGCCTATATGTAATTCTACTTTTCATTCCAGTTCAGCAATACATTTTAAAAGATGTTTTTAATATTTTAATTGGAAGTTTAGCTGTTTCAGTTGGGACAATGATATAGGATCTCCAGTCTGTCATAGTGCCAGAAGTAGAAATCATCCACCTTGTTTTCCTAGTCTTTGGTGGATGAGTGGCTGGATAGCTACAAGCAAGACCAGGATGCGGGATTCCTGGAGCTCGTTAACTTTTTCATCCGGTCTTGTGGATGTAAAGGTGAGGAAATTCCTACCCCTTGGTAATCCCTAGCCCTTTACTCCTATGTTATGAAACTTTTGCGGGACTAGTTGTTTTCTAAATAAAGGGAGAAAGTAAAGCATAAAAAAAGTTTCACTGATTCGACAACATTGTAGATTGGCAAATAGGTAAGTGATCCAGTTAGGGAACTATGTTGTTTTGGAGCTAAGACCCTTTGGGGAAAAATAACTAATCACACTAATGTGATGAAGATGATATTCACAAATTTGAAAATAGACCATTAGACATCTTTTAGTCTTCCTTTCTCTAGATGAAATAATTTTTTATTATTCCTTATTTCCTTAGCCATTTCCTTCCATATTTCTCCATTGAAGCTGTGGGCCCCCAGATCCCCAGAGGTCATGACCTAATTTATTGGGGCAAGATAATCTCAGGCAGGTTGTATTATAAGAATCCAGAATTGGTGTAGCTTTATTGCTTTATTTATTTATTTGTTTGTTTGTTTATTTTTAAAGTAGGCTCCACACCCAGCGTGGGGCTTGAACTCACTATCTTGAGATCAAGAGTCACATGCTTTACTAACTGAGCAAACCAGATGGCCTGTTTGGATTTTTTTTAAACCATTGTTTTCCATTGCTTGATTCCTTTGGGTTTTCTAGAGAGCTTGCTTTATAGCAGATACACAGTTGGATGGTAGCAAATTTTATGACTAGGATTCAGGTCTTCTTATTCCCCACCTAAGCTCTTTTCAGTATATTCCGTAGCTCATCTTCAGGTATATATGCAAATGGTCATGGTGTCCTGTTATTTTTCTCTTAAGTACCTCATCTCCTCCATTCCTCAGGCAATGTGACCCCCGAGATGTTCAAGAAGATGTCCAACTCAGAGATCATCCGGCACCTAACAGAACAGTTTAATGAGGTGGAGGAAGACAACCAGGATTCTCTTGCCACTCTTATTTCAAATACAGGGCCCATTATCCCCCTCTTTCTGATTTTGGGAAAAAGGATAGCTTTTGGAAGGAGTTTAATTTCTTGGGGGCAAAAGGGACCCATAGATGTTATCTGAATATGCCTCTAGAGTTGAGAATAGCAGGAAATGAGGTGTACCTGAGATACATTTTTATTTTACTATTGGGTTTTGACATCCCGAGTCCCTGTGGCTTCATAGGCTTGATAATACTTTTCTCATCCTTTTCATAAATCCTTCTGTAGGACTCAGGAGACTATCCCCTGACAGCACCAGGTCCATCCTGGAAGAAGTTCCAGGGCAGCTTCTGTGAATTTGTGAAGACCTTGGTCTATCAGTGCCAGTATAGCCTTCTCTATGATGGCTTCCCTATGGACAACCTCATCTCCCTGCTCACTGGCCTCTCAGACTCCCAAGTCCGTGCCTTCCGTCACACTAGCACCCTGGCGGGTGAGCACGCACTTTTACTCTGTAAATGTTCTCTGGGAGATTTCCTCTGTTCTTTGGTTCTGGATCTTCTTTCTTACCTCTGTCTTAGCTCTTTATTTCAAGGGCAGTCTTCTTACACTTTAGTCAAATTTCTCACTAGTGGTATTATAGAAAAGGGTAGATTATAGTGACAATTTTCAGTCTTAACTTTTTTCTCATTGCTCACCTGCTGGGAATATGCTAAGGATTAAAAGAAGGCCAAAAGAGAGAAAAAAGGTCCACTCCAGAACAGTCTTCAGATGTTAAGGTCACCCTGCTCTAGTTTTTCATTTTTGCTGCCCTTCCTTTTTTTTTTTCTTTCCTTTCCTTTTCTTTTCCTTTCTTTTCTTTCTCTTCTGTTTTTTGGTGGCAGTGGTGGCAGCAGCCATGGTAGCTTCCCCCCCAACTGCCCCACTTCCTGCTTCCTCCTTCTTTTCCCACTGAAACCACAAGAGCTTTTTTTCTTTCTTTTTTGAACCTATCCTTGCTCCTCTGACCTAAGTAATAATTCCCTTTTCTTGTTTTTCCTGGCTCAAAGCCATGAAGCTAATGACCTCCCTGGTAAGAGTTGCCCTTCAGCTGAGTCTGCACAAAGACAATAATCAGCGACAGTTTGAGGCTGAACGAAATAAGGGGCCAGGACAGAGAGCACCTGAGCGGCTGGAGAGCCTGTTGGAGAAACGCAAAGAAGTAAGAAGTGTTTCCTGCCTTTTCCTTCCCTTTCTTCCAGCTTCCATCCACTGCTGCTGCAGGCCATCTTAGCAGTGCCCAGGCACTTCTCTTTGGTAAGACACAGGCCCCTATGTAACCTTTCAGGCCACGAACAGTGGAGTCTAACAGTGTTAACAGACCCATCCTGTCAGAGGTCATTGCGTGCTTATCTTATTTCTGGGAATGTGAGCTCAATGAATTATTTCTAATTTAGAGTAAATTTCAGAGTTCTTTATAATTCCACTTTGGTTTAGTTTCCATTGTCTACATTCATTATCAGAAATGTGTTTAAGTGTTGTGCTTGCATCTCGTGGAGGCAGTTAATTTTTGACCTGGTCAAGTATACAGTCTGCAGGTCACCACAGGAGTATTAAAGGCCAACCACTGACAAGGGAGGCCAACTGTTCAAGCACTGGAAAGCAATAGGCCTTTCAGTCACTCCTGGGTTTGTTCTTTTCCAATTAGCTACTAGTTCCGTGGCCTTATGTAACCTCTAAGCTTCCGTTTCCTTTTCTTTAAAAAGGGGATAATTCTACCATTTTATGAAGATTAAATGAGATGGTGAGTGAATTGCCTAGTCTGGCACAGAGTAGGTATTTGCTTTATTTCCTTTCAAACTTAAAGACCACCGGATGACATAAGCCCTAATAAAATCTTTTACATCGATTAAACCTTCAAACAGCTATGTCTGTCACAAGACGCTGACTTCCCCCCTACTCTCCAGTAGTGTCTGAGACTCCCCAGCATGAGGTTGGCAGGACTCCCCATTGTCTCACTGCACCAACTGACTGTTTTCCCACCCCTCACCAAGGTCTCTTCCATGGTAAACCTTCTTTCCTCGCTCTCACTATTTTCAATGTCCGTATGATCTTAAACCTTATGTACTTAAGGTTTGTTTCAGGCCTTAAATTGAGTCTACCACCATGAATCTTTATTTGACTTGTCTAGGTTCTTGTTTTATTGGTTATTATTTCTCTTTTGGTTTTTATTTTTTATTTTATTTTATTTTTATATTTTAAAGATTTTATTTATTTGACAGAGGGAGAGCACGAGCGCACAAGTAGGCAGAGTTGCAGGCAGAGGGACAAGCAAACGCCCCACTGGAGCAGGGAGCCCCATGTGGGACTCGATCCCAGGACCCTGGGATCATGACCTGAGCCGAAGGCAGATGCTTAACTGACTGAGCCACCGAGGCGCCCCTATTTTGTATATTTTTAAAAGATTTTATTTGAGAGAGAGAGGGAGAGGGAGCACAAGCAGGGGGAGGGGCAGAGGGAGAAGTAGACCCCCGATGAGTAAGGAGCCCAGGCCCCTGGGATCATGACCTGAGCTGAAGGCAGCCGCCCAACTGACTGAGCCACCCAGGCACCCTTGGTTTTGGTTTTTAATCGCTTCCTCCCCACTGTTTTCTGCTCTTCATGTATAAATAAATGTCTGTAGGCCCCTGGTCCTTTATTCTTCTCTGTGAAGTACTCCATCTTTGTCCTTTTTAGTATTTCTTACTTCCTTAATTTCCAACTGAATCCTTTTTTGCTACCTAGCTTTTCTTTGAAATTATTCTCTCCAAACCAGTGACTTCCTAATCCCTGTGGTCAATGGCCTTTTCTCAATCTCCTTTCTCCAAACTTCTGTAGAATTTGGTACTGATGACACACTTTTCCTCCTTCCTTCGATCCCTCTTTCTCCTTTTCTTCATTTTTTATTTATTTGTTTTAAAGATTTTATTTATTTGACAGAGAGTGCACCAAGTGAGCGCACAAGCAGGGGGAGTGGTAGGCAGAGGGAGAGGGAGAAGCAGACTCCCCACTGAGCCCAGGAGCCCGAGGTGGGGCTGGATCTCAGGATCCTGGAATCATGACCTGAGCTGAATGCAGACGCTTAATGACAGAGTCAACCAGGCTCCCCCCTTTTCTTATTTGAGAGAGAGAGAGTGCGCACCTGCATGCACATGCGGGTGGAGGGGCAGAGGGAGAGTGGGGGGGGAGGGGTGATCGGCGGGGGAGAAAATCCTCCAGCGGACTCCCTGCTGACCACAGAGCCCGACACAGGGCTCTATCCCAGGATCCTGAGATCCTGAGATCCTGACCTGAGTCAGATCAAGAGCCGAAACCGACTGAGCCATCCAGGCGCCCCTTCCTTTTCTTTTCAATATGAAAATTTCTAAACATTTTGAGAAATAGGGACACTGGTAGGGTGAACACTGTATACAAATTACGTAGATTTAACAACTAATATTTCACCATATTTGCCTCTTTTTTTTGATATTTTACAGTCAATTGTAAACATACTGGTATTTCCACCTAAAGACTTAAATTGTGTACTCTACAAAAATATTTTAAAAAGTCATCTAAAAAATTATCCCATTAACCCAATAACATTTTCACATTCAAAAATATTAATAATCCTTAATATTTTCTAACCCCAATTCATATTTAAATTTCTCTGTGTGTCTGCAAAATGCCTTTTATAAAAGTTGATTAATTCCAACCAGGATTTAATTAAGGATTATGCACTGTATTTGTTGTATTTCTTAAGCCTCTTTTAATCTTATATAGAACTTCTGCCTCCCCTGTTTTCCCCCCAGTACGTTGATTTATTGAAGAGGTAGGGTCAGTTGTCCTAAAGAACATTTTCTTATAATTCTGCTTCCTTGTTGTTCCTGTAATTCTTATCATTCTGCTTCCTTGATATCTGTCATTCATCTAATCCAGGGTTTCTCAACAATGGCACTATTGACACAGGGGGTTGTCTTGCCGTTGCAGGATGTTTAACAGCATCCCTGGCCTCTATCCACTAGATGGCAGTAGTATCCCCTCCCAGGAGTGACCACCAAAAAATTGTTTTCAGAAGTAGCTAAATGTCCCCCGAGGGGCTCCCAGTTGAGAACAACTGGTCTAATCTCTTCCCTCTCTTCTTCTGCTAGTTCTACTTTTTCTGTCAAACTGCATTTATTAAAAATTCATTTTTTCAACTGTTTTTAGTCGAAAACATATGTAACTACCACCGAGCGCCTGTAAATAGCCAAAGATAGCCAGAATAACCAGACCCAGAGGGGAATACTTTTTTTTACAAAAACACAAAGAAACCCTTGAGGCATTAGTTGGTTATATAGCTTCTTCTAGAATTAGAAGGTTTTCAGGGGTTCAGACTGTGTCCTGTTAATAAATAAGAAGTAGATGGAAGTCATACTTTACTGTGCTTCTGTGGCTTTATGCCAGTGGGGCACAAGAAAGATTGACCTGTTCCTCCCTGTCCTGCAGCTCCAAGAGCATCAAGAGGAGATTGAGGGGATGATGAATGCCCTTTTCAGGGGTGTCTTTGTGCATCGGTACAGGTGAGTCAATGGGCTCCTCTCTTTGAAGCAGCTGGCCCTTGGTTGTAGAGTCTGTAAAAGCAGCAAGGCCGCTCTCCTGACCCTGGTTATTTGGTGAGTCCTAGCACTAATGCAGCTGGGGGAAAAACTTTGACAACAGATGGTTTGAATTAGTAAGGTTTAGTTCATCCCCAACTACAAAGGCTCTTGTAAGCTCTTTTGGGAGAGAAAATAAGAGAATAAGGCATTGTTGATACTATTCTGCCCCAACTTTGCAAAAGACTTTCCCATCCACATCTTCCTGGGACTGGAGACCTAAGAGAACAAGAGCAAAGAGCCGAAAGACGGGCTTTCCCAAGGGCGTGCCACTTGGCAGGCCTTTCCCTGGCCCAGCCTGCTGGGTCACTGTCCTAAAAACAGGGGAGTCTTACACCGTTTAAAAGAACTAGTGGAATTAAGTTAAAAACAGCATCCATATTTTTTTTCTCACTCATAACTAGATCTCAGCCTCTGCTTTCCAAAACTCTTCAGCTGATTTAATCTTTTCTTCCAGTGGAAGTTTGGTCAACGGTTAAATTAACTTCCAAAATCAGTTTTAAAAGGGGCAAGGAGGATACGCTCGATAATTTTATGCAGTATTACAGACAGAAAATGTTTATTTTTTATGTATTTACACTGGGAGGAGAAGATTAAAGGCATGGGGCAGGGTATTTAGTGAAGAAAATAGATTCTTCTGTGGCAGGAAGATGTGTGGGAGAATGGAAAGTGAGTTTGGAAAGAAGGTGCTAGGGGGTCGGTTTCTCTCTCTGTGCCTAGGGATGTCCTTCCTGAGATCCGTGCTATCTGCATCGAGGAGATAGGGTCTTGGATGCAAAGCTACAGCACATCTTTCCTCACTGACAGCTATTTGAAATATATTGGCTGGACCCTGCATGATAAGGTGCGTGTTGAAGTCTCTTTTCTCCTTTTCCCCCTCACCCTCTTCCTGCCCTAAGATGCTGCAGCTTTTCCTGGTTCTGCCATTTGGAAGCTTCACTAGTGGTCAGCCCATCAAGGAAGGCAGTGGACCTCAAAACTCCCCAGTATTGGGTAAGATAAGGCAAAAGAGAGAAGGCTACATCCAGGAGATGGAACACCTCAAAACCAGAGTACGGAGAGAAAGACTTTCCCTAGGAAAAGCAAGAAATGGATTGGTAGGGCAAGTGCTAGGGTGGTAGCCAAAAGGTCCTTTTCGTTGTGCTTGTTAGATTCTGCTGTGATCCTTTTGTTCGTTATCTCTGAGTCATCCCCAAGTCCTCAGCATGCAGGACACCAAGGCCCAAAAAGAGTAATCTGCCAGAGGGGTATGAAGGCCCAGTGGGGGTTGAGTAGAGGAATAGTCATATTTCCATTTTCCTTGATAGCATCGAGAAGTCCGTCTGAAGTGCCTGAAGGCTCTAAAAGGGCTGTACAGCAGCCGGGATTTGACTGCCCGCCTGGAGCTCTTTACTAGCCGCTTCAAGGTAAAATCGGGACAGTACTCCTGTGCTTGGCTCTGTCTTGTGGTTCCCATTTCCCCACCTCATCTTCCATTCCTGTTGCTTTTATGTGTCTACAGCTATCCCAGCATCTGCCTCCACGCCTTCTCTTTGGGAATCTCTCAAATTCTATGAGAGCGTAATGTTTGGGGATGGGTACAATGAAGTATTGAGCGATGTGTTCATTCCTTACAGGACCGGATGGTTTCCATGGTCATGGACCGAGAGTATGATGTCGCAGTGGAGGCCGTCAAGTTACTAACACTTATCCTGAAGTGAGTCCTGGGGAATGGGGAGGCATGCATCTCAGAGTCTGACCTTTCCAACATCAGAAAGGCCCTTCTGGAGCCCTTTTTCCCCACCTATCATAAGTTGACACTTCCTTATGTACAGGTTGAAAGAGGTCATTCCTGAGTTGCAGGATCTCCAGGAAAATCTCCTATCTTCTCGAACTCTCTATACTCCTCTGTCTTTCACTCGTCATTTAAAAGTTCTTTGTCGGGTGCCTGGGTGGCTCAGATGGTTAAGCGTCTGCCTTTGGCTCAGGTCATGATCCCGGGGTCCTGGGATCGAGTCCCGCATCGGGGACTTCTCCCTCTGCCTCTGCCTCTGCCTCTCTCTCTCTCTCTGACTCTCATGAATAAAAATAAATAAATAAAAACAAGTTAAAAAAAATAAAAAAATAAAAGTTCTTTGTCAGTTAATCTTCATTGCTTTTCTTTTTGGTTCCTCTTTGGATTGTTCCAAATCCTCATTTGCCTCTCTTTATTTCTAGCCTTAGTTGTGCTAGAGGACAACATCCATAACCACCTGCTTTTTACTCTTTTGTCTTGACAGGAACATGGAGGGGGTGCTAACAGATGCAGACTGTGAGGGCATCTACCCTGTTGTGTATGCCTCTAACCGAGCCCTGGCGTCTGCTGCGGGGGAGTTTCTGTACTGGAAGTGAGTAGGAGCCTCTCGTTTGTTCCTATGACACTATCCTCTGTTTCCTCTCCTGCATCGGCTGCTGCTCTTCCCAGGGACCACCCACCATACCCGTTAAAGTCTCTTTTGGTGTTGCCTACCCCCTCTCAACTCCTTGAGGCTTTCCCTGCCTCTGTACCTCTTTCCCTTACAGCTCTCCTTGGACTCTTTCTTTCCCCCCGTCGTGATTATGCCACTCCTCATTTGCTCCCATGCGCGGCTCTTTCCCCATGTTTGTTCTACCAGGCTCTTCTACTCTGAGTGTGAGACTAGAACAGTGGGTGGGAGACAGCGACGCCGAAGTCCACGCGCCCAGAGGACTTTTTTCCACCTTCTGCTGTCCTTCTTTGTGGAGAGTGAGGTGACGTATGGGAAGGAGTTATTTGGCTGTTGTGCCTAAGACCTGCTGGTGGAAAAGGATGGGAGCTGGCGCTGCAGGAAGGAAAGACACGGTTTATCAGTATTTACCAGAATTTTCTAACGTGGCCTCAGTAACTTAACAGGCACCTTTTTCAAATGAAATCTTATCATTTGCAGTGACGTAGGTGGAACTAGAGGGTGTTATGCTAACTTAACGAAATAAGTCAATCAGAGAAAGATAATTATCATATGATTTCACGCGAATGTGGAATTTAAGAAACAAAACAGAGGAGCATAGGAGAAGGGAGGGAAAATAAAAATAAAACGAAATCAGAGAGGGAGACAAACCATAAGAGACTCTTAACTATAGGAAACAAACTGAAGGGTGCTGGAGGGGAGGGGGGCTGAGGGGAAGGGGTAGCTGGGTGATGGCCATTGAGGGCACGTGATGTAATGAGCACTGGGTGTTACATGCAACTGATGAATCACTGAACTCTGTCTCTGAAATTCAATGATACACTATATGTTAACTAATTGAATTTAAGTAAAATTTAAAAAATTAAAAAAAAAAACATGTACCTTCTTCTACAGCTCCATAACCACGCTGCTTACTTAGTAGACAGCCTGTGGGACTGTGCAGGGTCTCAGCTGAAGGACTGGGAGAGTCTCACAAGTCTGCTGCTGGAGAAGGACCAGAGTGCGTGCCGTGTGATAGCCGGAGGAGGGGACCTTTCACCTCCTAGTAGGAAACCAGGAGTCTTATAAAGGCAGAGGTGTCATGGGCAGTGGGATTTGGAGTGACCTGGAGATGGAGGGTGGCTAATTTGTGATTCTGTGTTTTTCATCCTCCTGCCAACCCAGACTTGGGCGATGTGCAGGAGAGCACGCTGATAGAAATCCTTGTGTCCAGCGTTCGGCAAGCCTCAGAGGGTCACCCACCTGTGGGGCGGATTACTGGGAGGAAGGTATGGCATGAAGGGTGGGTGGGTTGGTTAGCAATATTAAATCCAGATAGGCGTTGTCCATCTTTATCCTCAAGTGTTGGGTTAGGGTGCCAGTTCTCTGCCCCTCAAAGATTTCCATTTCTAGAAAAAAGAGATCTGAAGGAGCTGCCAAATGAATTCTCTCTTCCTTCTGGGGCAGATAAGATCATAGGGAAGAGGGATACACATCCACACCCTCTGGACCTACTGTTTTTCTACATCTTTCCCTCCATCCCCTAAATGATTAATTCCAGGGCTTAACCCCAAAAGAACGGAAGATCCAAGCCGATGACAAGGTGAAGCTGACGGAGCACCTCATCCCCCTGCTCCCCCAGCTCCTGGCCAAGGTAAAGCTGCCCCAGCATTCAGTATCTGGGAATGAGCAGTGAATGGAAATGGCCTCCAGTGAGGACTGGGAGTAGGGCTTAGCATATATGAGCTAGTAAGTAGTTCTCCCTCTCAATCCCTGCAGTTCTCAGCTGATGCGGAGAAGGTTGCTCCCCTGCTCCAGCTTCTCAACTACTTTGACCTCAACATCTACTGCACTAGGCGCTTGGAGAAGGTGAGGAGAGAGGAAAATATAGTTCTTACACAGTGCTGCTTCCTTGCTAGGGCCAGAGGTTCTACTGCCAAGATCTGGTTCTTCTCAAGAACCTGGGTTCCCGAAAAATCAGTAAGTCTTCCCTTTCATAGGCATCTTATCCTTTAAGTTTAATGCTTTCAACTGTGTATTTTTTATCTCCCCCAGCTCTCCTCCCCTCCAGAAGACTTGCCCCACTTCCTTGCTCCCCCTCAACACTATCTTCTCTCACCTCTCTGTCAGCATCTGGAGCTGTTCTTACAGCAGCTCCAGGAGGTGGTGGTGAAGCACGCAGAGCCCGCGGTGCTTGAGGCGGGTGCTCATGCCCTCTATCTGCTCTGTAATCCTGAGTTCACGTTCTTCGGCCGGGTAGACTTTGCCCGCAGCCAACTGGTGGATCTGTTGACTGACCGCTTCCAGCAGGAACTTGAGGAGCTGCTGCAGGTAGGACCTGGAGCTGAAAGACGGGACACCCCAAACTTGGGTCAGAGAAGGCCACAAGATGGGGAATGTGGATCTGTGGATCCTCGGGAAAATCCCACCGTGGATCTTCTTCCTTCCTCAGTCATCCTTCCTAGACGAGGATGAGGTGTACAGTCTGGCAGCCACTCTGAAGCGCCTCTCTGCCTTCTACAAGTGAGCAGCTCACCTCTTTTCCTTCTCCTGTGTCTGTCGGTGTCTGTGGCGTTGATTCCTGCATAATGTTTTCCTCTCCTCCCCAAAGTGCTCATGATCTGAGTCGCTGGGAGCTCTATGAGCCATGCTACCAGCTTCTCCAGAAGGCTGTGGACACAGGAGAGGTTCCTCACCAGGCAAGTAGACGAGTCTGAGACGAGTCTGAGACGAGCATTTCAGGGTTCTGGGTTCTAGGTGGCCAACAGTGCCAGGCAGTCCCAGT
Source organism: Callorhinus ursinus (assembly GCF_003265705.2). Lineage (NCBI taxonomy): Eukaryota > Metazoa > Chordata > Mammalia > Carnivora > Otariidae > Callorhinus > Callorhinus ursinus. Next base: position 402,496 of record NW_027397117.1, read on the forward strand.
CCCGGGGTTGTGGAGTAGACCCAGGAGGAAAGTCGTGTGCATGCTGTGCCTTCCATTCCACTCTAGAAGGTGAACTGGACTTTCTGGTGCCTGAAAGCAGCCACCGTCTCCCTTTCCCTGGGAGTGAAGGATAACATTGAGGGATTCTAGGAGATGACAGATAAACGAGGGAGAGGTGGCATGCCTATCCGAGACAGAATTCTCTGAAGATTGTCCCGATTCAGTGCTTTTCCCCCCCCCAGAGAAGGAATCAGGTGTCCCCTAATCTCATTTTCTCTCTTCGCTGCTTTTGTTTCTCTTCACTGCTTTGGGTGTGTGTTGCCCATTTGTCTTTCCCTTTCTTTCTCCCTCCCTCCCAATCTGCTCCTCACTCTCCTGATCTCCACCTTTGTAACGTTTGGTTGTTACAGGTGATTCTGCCAGCCTTGACTCTTGTTTATTTTTCCATTCTCTGGACACTAACCCACCTTTCTGGATCAGATGCTTCCCAGGTAAGTCTGAGTCTGAGTCTGAGTAGGGGCAATGGGAATGGAAAGGCCTGTGTCTCCATTCCTCCTCCCTAAGCCACTGTCTCCATAGAAGCAGCTGTTGAATTTGAAGGGCAGGATGGTGGCCTTCTGCGAACTCTGCCAGAGTTGCCTCTCAGATGTGGATTCGGACATCCAGGAGCAGGTTGGCATGTACTCGGGTGGGACCAAGGAGGCACGCTTCTCCCCGCGGTCTGGGGAAGCCTCGTTCTAAGGGAAAATTAGCTGTGTAATTTCTGTCTTGATCAATATCCTGTCCTTTTTAAGCATTTTCTTTTTCCCAACAGGCTTTTGTCTTATTAAGTGATCTACTTCTCATCTTCAGCCCTCAGATGATCGTAGGGGGTCGTGATTTCCTTAGACCCCTTGTCTTTTTTCCTGAGGCTACTCTCCAGTCTGAACTAGCCAGCTTCCTCATGGACCACGTCTTCATCCAGCCTGGAGAACTGGGCAGTGGTACAAGGACTCAATACCTGGGGCTCAGGAAGGGTCTGGGGCTTGGGCCTGCCTCAGGCATTTGAGGGCAGGAGTCCTAAATCGGTGGTTCTGATATTTCCATTCTGCATTTCATGTGAGCCAGGTCATTCCCAGGAGGATCATCTACAGATAGAACAGCTGCACCAGCGGCGCCGCCTCCTGGCTGGGTTCTGCAAACTCTTGCTTTATGGGGTCCTGGAGATGGATGCAGCCTCAGATGTGTTCAAACACTACAACAAGGTGGAGTGGAGTGACATCAGGCTGAGCACAGCTGCAACTTCAGACACTGGAGCACTCTGGGAAGGAGGGTGGGGGAGGTGATGCTATCAGGCTTGAAGGAAAAGTGCAAGGAAGAAGGCAACAGGAGTTTGGCATAAAGGGACAAAGAAGAGTCAGTAGTAAATAATCATGGGAAGAAAGCTGTTAGGAGGAAATTCATTGGAAAGAAAATCTTACTCTTTCCAGAATCTTTTTTTTTTTTCTGTGAATGCAGTCTCCATAAACTGGGTGTAATATAAGAAGAAAAAAAACAGAATGGAAGAGGTATCAATCCTTACAAGATATCTAGATGTGTACCTCAGTTTCCTTGGCTCGCCATTGTATTGATTGCGGTTTATTTTGAGCACCTACTCTGGGCCAGATACCATTTCAGGCACTAGGGACACAGAAGTGAGCAACACAGAGTAAAGTTCCTGCTTCACGGAGCCTCCCTTCTAGCGGGGGAGAGGCCAACAGTGAAGGCTTCAGTGCTGCAAAGAGAGCAGACAGTGGCAAGCTTATTACTCTTCTTCCCCAAGAAATGGGCTCAGGGCAGAGTTGCTTCCATTATTTTTTTGTCTAAACTCTGATGTCTTTGGGCCTGGACCTGTTGGCTAGAGAGGAGGTCCAGTCTGAGTTGTTTTATACTTCGATTCATGTTTCCTGACCTAAGGTACTTTAGGAAGGACACATGATTGTAAAGGAAGAAACAGAACGGAATGTCTTGTCTTGGGGTCAAACATTATCTTCTCTATTTCCTGTCCTTCAGTTCTACAATGACTATGGTGACATTATCAAGGAAACATTAACTAGAGCAAGGCAGATTGACCGGAGTCATTGTTCCCGAATCCTGCTGCTGAGCCTCAAGCAGGTACTCCCTTCTGCCTAGAGTACCTCAGGCCTGTGATATGCCCTCCCTGTAGCCCACCAACTGTCTGCTCACCCTCAGCCATGTAGGGTGTGAGAACCTTACCAACAGGAACTAATTTATTTTGACTCTATTCAACAGTCTCCTTTGTAACTAGTAGGTCCGTGGAAAGTATTAGCTGAGGGGCAGTTTCCACCCTAACTCCACAGAAATTCAACTATATTAGGACATAGGAGCACCATCAGTAAGATGATAGAAATTCCTAATTTTCTTTTAGTCTGTTGTCTCTTAGTCCCTTCAGTTACTACAGATGTTTGTTTTGTTCTAGAGCAAGGGTGAAGACACTCTCTGCTGCTGGGGTCAGGCGTAGGGACAGTGTCCTGGCAGGAAAGAGGAAAAGTAGCAGATGGCCTCCCAAGCCCTTCAGAATTGGCTGAGAAGGGAATGCTGTACTTCTCTATTTTCACTTTGTTCCTCCCTTTCCCAAATGTACCATGTTTCCTGGACACAGTTGTACACAGAACTGCTGCAGGAACAGGGGCCCCAGGGCCTGAGTGAACTTCCAGCCTTCAGTGAGATGAGGGACCTGGCCCGAAGGTTTGCCTTGAGCTTTGGACCCCAGCAGCTACAGAACCGGGACCTTGTGGTCACGCTACACAAGTAAGGAAGTATTGGTTGGAGGTCAGGGTACTTGGATCTTTCTAAGAGGGCTGAGCCAGAGGCTGTGTACAGGGAGAACTGGAAGTCTGGTCTTGGACGGAGGGATAAGCATGTTGAGGAGGAGCAGTCAGTTTGGCCAGTGGGTATTCTCTGGGAGACAAACTGGGGACGGGCACGGTGCACTTGGACAGGATGTTTCAGCCCTGGGAGGGAAGTGAGGAGGGACTATCTTCCTAAAATAATTCTGCTCAACCAAGGGAAGGCATCAAATTCTCCTTGTCTGAGCTTCCTCCAGCTGGCTCCTCTGGTCAGCCCCCGAACCTGGCTTTCCTGGAGCTCCTTTCCGAGTTTTCCCCCCGACTCTTCCATCAGGACAAGCAGCTGCTGTAAGTTAGTGGGTGGGTGGATAATCACGTGGATTGGGGAAGAAGGGAATGGTGAGGGCCCAGCAGGCAACTCAGCCTCTTCATCCCACCCCTTCCTTAGGCGGTCCTACCTGGAAAAGTGTCTGCAGCGGGTCTCCCAGTCACCTGATGGTCCCTGGGGTCCAGTCACCACCTACTGCCACTCCCTCAGCCCTGTGGAGAACACAGCAGAGGCCAGCTCCCAGAGCTACCCCCGCTCCAAGAAGAGGCGCACTGAAGGTAAAGTACTGTGTGGGGGGGTATCCGGGTACTCGGCACTACTTCCTTTCTTTAGAGCCAATTCTTAGATAAGCAGCATATGGTCTTTTGCCTCCTTCAAACTTTCGTCTTTGGTCAAACATTTCGCTGAGCATCTGTTGTCATTAAGCGGTATTCATTTTCTTCAAGGTTTATCTGTCAAGTAAAAATAGCAGACCTTTGTGAAAAATCAAATAGAAACTGATGATAAAACCAAAGATTGAATGAAGAAATCTGTACATTTAGGAGGCCCCTCCTTGCATCTAGTATTCTGTTATTTTCCAGATTTTAAAGATTTTTACACAACCTCCGTGATTTTTTTTTTTACTTTCAGATCACTACCTGCCTTATAATCTAAGGTTTTTTTTAATTCTCTTTTTAAATATAGTCTTAATTTAAGTGATAATATCCTAGAAATCACAAGTTTGATGAGTTGTTATGTGTTTTCAAGTGAACATTTTAAAATACTCTTCTCCCCATCCCTCAGCCGTAGTCGGAATCACTCATCTACTTCCTGTCTCTGGATTTGCCTATTCTAGACATCATACAGTGAAATCATACAGTAGGTAGCCTTGTGTGGCTGCCTTCATTCACCCAGCAGAATATTTTCAAGGTTCACCCGTGTTTTAGCATATATCAGTACTTCATACCTTTTTTTTTTTTTAAGATTTTATTTATTTAGGAGAGTGAGAGAACACGAGCTGGGGGTAGGGGGAGAGGGAGAAGCAGACTCCCCACTGAGCAGGGAGCCCGATGCAGCGCTCGATCCTAGGACTCCAGGATCATGACCTGAGCCAAAGGCAGGCGCCCCGGTACCTCATACCTTCTTTTGGCCAAATATTCTATTGTACGGCTATGCCACATTTTATTTATCCATTTGCCAGTCGATTGAGATCTGGGTGGTTTTCATTTTTTTCTTTTAATTGGAGTATAGTTTACATACAGCATCCCATTAGTTTCAGGTGTACAACATAGTGATGCTGTAACTCTGTATGCCGACTTTATACATTACACTAGCTCACCGTAAGTGTAGCAATCATCCATCACCATACAGCACTGTCATGTACCACTGACTGTATTCCCACTGACTTTCATCCCTGTGACTTCCTCATTTCACAGCTGGAAAGCCTGTACCTCACTCCCTTTCATCTTGCACATCCCCCACCCCTCTGCCAACCGCCAGTTCTCTGTATTTATGGGTCTGTTTCTGCCTCTTTTGTTCATTTGTTTTGTTTTTTTAGATTCCACATATAAGTAAAATTGTATCATTATTTGTCTTTGCCTGTCTGATATTTCACTTAGCATGATGCTCTCTAGGTCCATCCACGTTGTCACAAATGGCAAGATCTCTTTAAGAGAAATGGAGTGTAGTATTCCGTTGTATGTGTATTCTGTATCCTCTTTATCCATTCACCTATCGGTGGGCACTGCTTCCGTAAGATTGTGTCCATGTTTTCACTGTTATATATAATGCTGCTGTGGACATTCATGTACAGGTTTTTGTGTGTACATGTTTTTAATTCTCTTGACATATACCTATGAGTGGAATTGCCAGATCATATGGTAATTATATGTTTAACTTTTGGAGAAACTACCAAACTGTTTTCTAAAGTGCCTGCATCATTTACAGTTCCTGCAGCAATGTATGAGGGCTGCGGTTTCTCCACATTCTTTACAACACTTATTATTGTCTTTCCTATTTTTCCAATCTCCTAGTGGTTATGAGGTGGTATCTCATTGCCTAAATTTGCATTTCCCTAATAACTAATGTTGAGCATCTTTTCATGTGCTTATTGACCATTTGTATCTTCTTTGGCAAAATGTCTATTCAAATCCTTTGCTCATTTTTAAATTGGGTTCTTTGTCTTTTTGTTGAGTTGTAAGAGTTCTTTATATACTCCAGATACAAGTCCCGTATCAGATACAGGATAATCAAAAATTTTCTCCCATTCTGTGGGTTGTTTTTCATTTCCTTGAAGGAAAAAGTTCCTAATTTCGATGAAATCCAGATTAGTTAGTTTCTCTTTTGTTGTTTGTGCTTTGGTGTCATAGCTTGAAAAATCGTTGCCAAATCTAAGATCATGAAGCTTTTACAACCTGTGTTTTCTTCTAAAAGTTTTCTAGTCTTAGCTCTTAGACTTCGGTCTGTTATCCATTTTGAGTAAATCTTTGTATATGGTGTGAGGTAGACTGTAACTTTTTTTAATGTCTTTTGTGTACCGCTTAAAAGTATTTTTATATCACCAGGAAACTCCTTTGATCAGTTAGGTAATATTTGTTAAGGACCTATTCTGTGCATGATACTGTATTAGGTGTTTTAGAGGCTGGGAAGGATCCTCAAGCAGCTTACTGTCTAATAGAGAAAATACATTTATAGAAAATTTAAATTATGAACAGTCACCAGTAAATAACTTCCTGAGGGTTTTAAGAATGGACAGATGTGTGTTTTAGAATTCAGGGAAGGAAGGTACCACTTGGAGTTTAGTTGATCTAAAGCCTGTGAAGGCTTCACCAAGAAGATGGAATTTAAGTGGAGCTTGAAGAATGGGTAGGATCTTGTGTAAGCTGAACAGAGGAAGAAGGAGTAGCGCGATCAGGGCATGGGGAGGTATGTGTTAGCCAAGCACGTACGTGTATCGGTTGGTTTGCCTAAAACACAGGGTTTGTAAAGGTAGGAGAAAACTGAAGAGACTGGTTCCATTTTTCATTCAACAGATATTTATTGAGCGCTGTGTGCTGGGAATAGGGAAGTGCACGAAAAAAGACAAATCTCTCTTCTTTAGAGAGTGGCAGGTTGTGCTGTGTGCTGTGGTGGGAAGGCAGGAAGAGGGCTGGCAAACACTGGGGAGGCGGGAGCTGCAGTCTCCTCTCGAGGGATGGGGGAAGTCTGGCAGAGCCTCTGAGTGTTGGGCACAGACCTCAAGGAAGGGAGGGGGTGCCTGGTGTATATAGAAGAGCATACCGAAGGGGCGCCACTGCACAGGGGATGTACCTGGCATGTTCTGAGAACAGGCAGGTCAGATGGCAAGTGGAGAGTATGTGGGATATAAGGCCAAAGAGATTGGAGAAGCCCGGACCATATGAAGCCAAGTAAAGACTCTGGCTTTTACTCAACAGTGAAATGGGAGGGGCGCCTGAGTGGCTCAGTCATTAGGGAATGATCCCAGGGTGCTGGGATCGAGCCCCGCGACGGGCTCCCTGCTCGGCGGGAAGCCTGCTTCTCCCTCTCCCACTCCCCCTGCTTGTGTTCCCTCTTTTGCTGTCTCTCTCTCTCTCTCTCTCTCTCTCTCTCTCTCTCTCTCTCTC
>NW_027397117.1:409263-443893 GCF_003265705.2 Callorhinus ursinus
TCTCTCTCTCTCTCTCTCTCTCTCTCTCTCTCTCTCTCTCTCTCCCCGTCAAAAAAATAAATAAAATCTTTAAAAACAAAGCAAAAAAACCCAGTGAAATGGGAAAACAGAGCATTTGAGCAGAGGAGATCTGCCTTCTGTTTTTAAAGGATCTTTCTGGCTGCTGTGTTGAGAATTGACTGTAGAGGGACAAGGGCAGAAGCAAAGGGACCAGCAAGGAAGCCATGGAGTGGACAGACTGGGGGGAGTGGTGGAGGTGGGGAGAAGTGACCAGATCCTGGATATAGTTCTAAGGTATCACTGACAGGATTTCCTGAGATGTGGGATCTAAGACAGGAGCTGAGGGTGGATTTGGCCTGAAAAAAGGATTTTGACCTAACAGCTGTTACTGATGGCACGGCTACCAACTGAGATGGGTAAAGTGGGGAGTGAGGAGAATGGGTCTTGAGTATTAGCCGTGTTGTTGCAGGTGAAGACGCTGGACAGGCAGTGGGGGGACAGGAGTCTGGAGTTCAGGGGAGAGGCAAACACTTGAGATAAATTTGGGAGTTGGTATTTAAAAATGTGAACCTGGGGCGCCTGGGTGGCTCAGTTGGTTAAGCGACTGCCTTCGGCTCAGGTCAAGATCCTGGAGTCCCGGGATCGAGTCCCGCGTTTGGCTCCCTGCTCGGCAGGGAGTCTGCTTCTCCCTCTGACCCTCTTCCCTCGCGTGCTCTCTGTCTCTCATTCCCTCTCTCTCAAATAAATAAATAAAATCTTTAAAAAAAAATAAAAATAAAATAAAAATAAAAATGTGAACCTGCGTGGCTAAGGAAGCCAGTGAAGATGGAGGACAGAACAGGCTGAAGGGCTGAGCCCGTGGGCACCGCACCATGAGCAGGCTGGGGAGAGGAGGAAGGCCCACCTGGTCCTCCCTGGGGAAACAAAGTCACGCGTGTGGGTTGTTTTGTTTGTTTTTCAATTTGGCTTTTTTTTATTTAAGGATTTATCAGAGAGAGCGTGCGTGCGCACTAGCGGGTAGAGGAGCAGTGGGAGAGAGGATCCCGAGCAGACTCCCCACTGGGCTTGGAACCCGACGCAGGGCTCCACCTCACGACCCCAAGATCATGACCTGAGCCAAAGTCAAGAGTTGGACGCTTAACCGACTGAGCCCCCAGGCGCCCCAAAGTCCTACGTGTAGCTCTTCCTTGTTTTCTCTAGTCCTCCGCTTAGACCAGTAGCAGCTCACTTTCCAGTGACTGGTTTCAGCACACAGACATGGCTGTGGGACAGAGGGTAACGGGGGTGTGAACATTTACAGTTGACAAATATTCATATTGGTTTGAAAATACTATCACCTGGGTTTTCTGATAACCTTGGATTCTTTCTCCTCTTCTGCCTTCTCAGGTCTCTGCAGGAGATGCTAAGGCCATGAGCCCTGGTGTTCCACTTCTTCAGATCAGCTCGCTGGTGCTGCGGTCACCTAATTTTTCCTGGCTTTTAGAAAATCCAGTCTCCCATTTTTCTAGTCTCGCTAGCCCTCATGCTTCCACCCTTGTGGCTTCTGGTCCCCAAACTCTACAGCCATTTTACGCCTTTTCCCCCGCTTTCCTTCAACAAGTCCTAGATACCATTTTGTAAGCCTTACTTTTTAGGAAGTAGGATTATACTCATTTTTATCCTAACATAACGAGGCCATATAGGTTTTCCATTCTCTTCTTTCTTAACTTTTGCGAACCAAACCCTGGGCAGGTCTTGAAACCGTAGGAAAGATCTGTGGCAGTCCCTGGTCTCCAGTGACTATGCGTGCCTGTTTCTCCTCAGGCCCCTCCAGGCGGCAGAAAGGGGATGCCTCTTCATCCCAGGAAGAAAGCCTGCAGCTGAACAGCATCCCCCCCTCACCCACCCTCACCTCCACAGCCGTGAAGAGGGGGCAGCCCCTGAGGGGGTTGGAAGAAGTGGAGGAAGAAGGCAGCTCAGAACCGGAGCTTACCCAAGGGTAAGGGCCAAGGGCAGCAGCATCCGGGCATCTGATCTTGGTGTCTGGCTGCCTCCATCCTGCCATTTCTGTTCTCTCGTTCCTCCTGTGGCACTCCGTCCTTCTCGGGTTCGTCCCTGCACCTTTCCCATTTTCTTAGCTTGGGATTTTCTTTCTCCCTACACGTTTTTCTCGTGTAACATTGCCCACCATCCCTTTTTACCCTTTACTTTACCCCCCTCCCTTACCCTACTTTATTCCCAACAGCCAGCCCCTTTCAGGTAACCAGAGGTCAAGGTTCTCGAGTCCACGGCGCTTCCGGACTCTGCTCAACCCTTCAGGTCCTGGTTTGGGCACCCGGCTGACCCGGTGAGTTTCTCATCGTCTTCCATCCTCACTTCACATTTGGTGGTCACTGTGGGGTTCTCCCGTGACCCACTGCTTCTGTGCCCATACTTTTTGGACATGTTTAAATCACAGACCACTTCCTTCCAGGACAGTATGTGCCCCCGGCCTGTAGAACTGACAGGAGTAGAGCTGCTCTGATGGAAGCAGCAGTGGAGACCTGGAGCCCGCCTGTCCCCCCCCCCCCCCCCCCCCCCCCCCCCCCCCCCCCCCCCCCCCCCCGCATGCCTGTCCCCGCTCCCCCGGCTGCCTCCCAGGGACTCTCAGGGCTCGTCCGTAAGCAGCAGTTGTGAGAGCCTCTGCCCTTTGCTCCTGCCCTCAGCCTCAGCCTTATGGAAGAGGATGAAGAAGAGTTGGAAAGTCACAATGAGTTAAGTGAAGAATGGCAAGATGCAGACAAGGTGCGTAGGCCCGACATTCCCTTCTCCCTCTAGAACTAGAGGCAACTGTGAGAGAAGCTAGCATGATTCTCCTCTGTTGTCCTGACGATGCCCTTTCTCTGAGAGCTGCTGAGGATTTTTTTTTTAAAGAATCACAGGGTAAAGGAGGGAGATTGGTAAGTTGCTTTGTACTTTGCTTGGACTTTTATTAAAGAAGGGAGGGAAAACAAAAGCACCAAAAAGGACTCGGATAACCTTCCCTCCCTCGATCCCCATATAGGTATTTTGCCTCTGAGCCTAAGAGTTAAAAGGAGTCCCAGAGCTAGAGATGATGGACGGTCCCCTGGTCCCCCCGTTCCTCCCCACCCCCCAGTTCCTCCACTCACTCCCTTTCCCACCCTGGCCCACCTGCTTCCCCAGGAGCAAATAGCTCCAGGCCAGTAGGAGCACATGGAGGTTGTGAGGTGATCTGAGTCCTCAGCTCTCCTGCTTTGTCAAGTTAGCTTCTCTTAACTCCTCAACCTCTTCATCTTTCAGATGGAGCTTGTAAACTGAGAAGGGTTATGTGTCTGCTGCTGTTATGCTCCTTCCCTTCTCTGATCTTTGTGGGGGAAAGAAAGGGCAGAAGAGTGCAGGGGAATGGAGGGTCTTGTACTCAGAAGGACAAAAACAAGGACATCTTCAAACAGAGACTAGAGGGACACCACCTGGGTGGCTCAGTCGATTAAGCGTCTGCCTTCGGCTCAGGTCATGATCCCAGGGTCCTGGGATCGAGCCCCACATCGGGCTCCCTGCTCGGCGGGAGGCCTGCTTCTCCCTCTGCCTCTCCCTCTGCCTCTCCCTCTGCCTCTCCCTCTGCCTCTGCCTCTTTCTCTGTCATGAATAAATAAAATTTTTTAAAAAAAGAGAGACTAGAGAGCAAGGCCTCTATTAAAATGGTCTTTCCTGAAGTTCCCTCAGGAAAAATGCCGTTCTCTGGTTCCAAACTGAACAAATTTAAGGGCCTCAGTTGGCAAGCCAGGAGAGGAGGCACCTCTAGATCTGAACCTTCGCCCACCGTCCCTTTGCTAGTCTCCCCTCCCTGGCTGCTGCAGGGACCCAGCTCAGAAAGGGCCCTTGGTTATTGTTTGCCATGTAACGGAAGGCCTGTCTGACTTCTGCCTGCTCTCTCTAGCACTCTTCCCCCAGCGAGCACGGGCTGGACCTCTTAGATTCTACAGAGCTGAACTTTGAGGTGAGTGTCCCCACACAGACTGTGGAAGGCAGTTTAGAGGAGTTGTGTGTCCTTGGGAGGTGTTGCAGGTAACCTCTGTCCTATGTAGTAGGCGGAAAGAGAGGCCATAGCCTGTGGCCGGCCCTCTCCGCTGTTTTTGGAACCTTAGGAGTAGCTGTGGGGGGAGGGTAGGAGGAGAACTAAAATGGTCACCTGGGGGAGCTCACTGTCATCTCTTTGCCCTTTGGGCTGTTTTGTGTCTGTGTTTTCATCTTTCCCATTACAGGATTTCTGACAGGACTCTGTGCGCCTCCCCACCTCCACTCGGAAAAGGCAAAACAGGAGAAGAGAGCAGAAGGAACCATTACTTCCAGGCCCCACCCTGGTCTTTGAAGGGAAGGAGAGGTGGGCTGTGCCTTCCTAACCTAACCTAACCTTTCTCTGATGATGTTGGGCTGAGAAGCCTTAGGCCCCCTGTCCTTCCTAATGCTCCCCGGCTCCGTCCCGGGGTTGAGTGCCTTTTTCCTGCTGTGTCTGGAGGGGGTCGGGGAGAGGCACTGCCTCCCTGTCTGAATGGAAAGAGCCCAGTAGTTTGCTGTGTTTTTGGAAAGGCTTTCCCAGCCTCTTTTGTGCCCTAGCGATTACCTCAATAAACATGTTTCAAGCAGCTGGTTCCTGGGGTGTGGCTCGAGATTGTTAAACTAATGCCCATCAGGTTCTTTTCTGGTGTCTTAAGTGGCTCTGCCTCGCTCGCGCCATGGCCGAGTGTACAGACAGACGCCAGCCTTTCACGTGCCCCCAAATACTTTCGTGTATTGGCTCGAGGCTGCTCAGTAACTGGGACACATGGTGGGGCAGAGGAACTGGGAAGACGCTGGCTATCTTTCAGTAGTTTCTCTAGAGAGCACCGAGGAGGGCAGGCAGAATCCCTGATGGCTGGACCGTGGCCTCTCTCACCTACACTGAGAACAGGCCATACACCTTGGCAGCCTTCACCCAAGGGTTCTTTCCCAGGGGAAGTTCGTGACTTCATGCCCAAGACACCTATTATAACTTGAAATTGTATAGAATCTCAGTGTCTGAGTTAGGAGGAAATTTAGAAAAGTGACTCCAAATGTCCAACCCCAAAATCCAAGACTTCGATGCTGGCTTCTCCTTTAATCTTGCCTTCCCCAGTTAGTTCCTCACCAAGTCCTGTCATGTCATTCTGCAAACTCTCTCTCGTCTGTCAGTCTCTTCGCTCAGTGCCGTCATCTCTCACTTAGGCCACCTCTGGAAACCTTCCTCCTTCAAACTCTTTTGTTCTCATTCTGCTTCTTGAAAGAGCACAGCACGTCTGCTCTCTCTCTGCCCCTGACGAGCACACGGGTGTGTGAAGACAGTCGTCACTTTCTGCTTTGTTTAAGCCCTTCAGCCTCCTCCCTGTCCTGGGCATCTGCTTTAACTTCAGGTTCTCACTCTGGCTTCCCAAGCTGGATACAGCCAATCGGCTGGTGGTCTGTGGCAAAAGGAATCCTGACTTCCTCTGATCTGGTCACTCAGCCAAACTCATTCCCTCCTTCTCTTCCCTTCCACTCCAGCACCCTCTCCCCCAGATAGACGCTAAAGGTGGACATAGGAGTCTGCGGAAAGGCAGCTGACCTACTCAGAGATCTTGAATCTGTATTAAGGGGGAACAGGTCCAGGGAAAGGAGCCCTTCCTATGGGATCTGGGAACAGAGTGGGAAAACTAAGGTGAACATAGGAGGTCACTAAGGATCCAGGAGGAGAAAGATTCCCAAGTTATTTAAAATACCAGCCAAGCTGAGGGTACTTCATAAGATCAAAAGAGAAGCTCGGCAGCTCTGTAAATATGGAAATCTTTATGCATCCAGATGGTGCAGAGTGGTGAATTGAGCATCAACCTTAGAATATGTGCAAGTTCTATATCATGCTCCCCAAATTGTTTAACACTCTTTATTGAGGGGGTGGGTCTAGATCCTCTCCCCTGGAATATGGGCTCTGTGATTGCTTAATAGAATATGATGGACTGACGCTGTGCCAGTTTCTGAACGCTGAATTGAACTAGCAGCTTCCAACATCCTGTTTCTTGACCTGTTCACTCTTGGAGCCCAGTCACCAGGCTGTGAGACAGCCCCAAGCAGCCACATGGAAAGGCCATGTTTAGGGTTCCAGCTAGCGGCCCTAGCTGCAGTCCCAGCCTATGTCCAGTATCAACCACCAGATGTGCTTCAGATGTGAACCAGATGATTGTAACACTGCAGGCCTCATCTTTTCTGTGCCTTTTCCAGATTCCTGGGCCATAGAATCTATGAGCACTATAAAATGTTTATACTTAATTTGGGGTGGTTTGTTATATAGCATTAGTAACTAAAAGAGAATCTTAGAGTCCTAAGACTCCAAAAGTTTGGGTATGTCTGTCAGTTAGAAGAATTATATAAACATTTACCAGTTTTTATTTTTTATTTTTTTAAAAGATTTTATTTATTTATTTGACAGAGAGAGACACAGCGAGAGAGGGAACACAAGCAGGGGGAGTGGGAGAGGGAGAAGCAGGCTTCCCGCGGAGCAGGGAGCCCGATGCAGGGCTCCATCCCAGGACCCTGGGACCATGACCTGAGCCGAAGGCAGACGCTTAAGGACTGAGCCACCCAGGCGCCCCACCAGTTTTTATTTTTTAAAGATTTTATTTATTTGACAGAGTGGGAGAGAGAGAGCACACACATGAGTGAGCACAAACCAGGGGAGATACAGAGGGAGAGGGAGAAAACAGGTTCCCCAGTGAGCAGGGAGCCCGATGTGGGGCTCAATCCCAGGACCTTGAGATCATGACCGGAGCCGAAGGCAGACGCTTAACCGACTGAGCCACCCAGGTGCCCCTATTTATTACACACATTAAAAATGTGATGGGTGGGGTGCCTGGGTGGCTCAGTCGGTTAAGCGTCGACCCTTGATTTCAGCTCAGGTCATGAGCACAGGGCTGTGGGATCAAGCCCTGAGTTGGACTCCATGCTGAGCGTGGAGCCTGCTTAAGGTTCTCCCTCTCCCTCTGCCCTTCCGTCCACCCACCCCCACTGCATGTGCTCACGCTCTTGCTTTCTCTCTTGTTCTCTTTCAAAAAACAACCAACCCAAAAGTAATGGGTGAGTTAATGAAATAAATGTTTTGAAATATTTTATTAATAGTACAAAATACCTTTTTGCTCTAAAAAAAATAGCAAAGGGAGAAACATTTTTTAAATCATGGTCTAATGTTTTCTGAGTTTCTTGTTGAACGTTTATTTTGGTAATTATTTTTTTGGTCTGCATAACAGGAGTACCTCTCAAAACCTTGTAAATCCAAATGGAATAGGTGCTGCTTTGGCTGCATTTACTTTTTTTTTTTTTTAGTATATGAGCCAAAACCCCCTAAATTTTTTCATTTGGAAGACTTAGGTCAGAAAATGATTTCCAAGTACAGTGACCGTGTGTTTAGAGGGCATATGCATGGTTAGGACCACAAAACCCACCGCGTCTTGGAGCATGTAGACTGCAGGCCCGCAGCAGCTTTGGGTTTGAGTTTCTTACTTTAGGACGCTGATCTGATTGATTAGAGGTGAACATTGGGATCCCAGTGAGAGCACCAAAAAAGTTAAAAGAGGGCACCAAAAGTTAACTTCATTGTATTCTTATCTTTAAAAATGAGAAATGTTGGTCAGTTTGTCCTGCATGACAGCAGTTGATATCTTGTGTACCACCTGAGGTTCAAACCCCCCCCCCCGAAAACCACAGCTCTAGAGGATGTTGTGCCAGTAAACGTCTTGCTAACAGGAGGGGCCGTGGGCTTCAGAGCAACAGCCCTGAGTGGCCAGGCCCCAGCCAAGCTGGACCCGGAGCGGAGGCCAGCTTGGATAAGAGAGCTGGAGGCCTCTGCACAGGCTGACCTTACCTGGGTTGACAGGTGACACCGAGCAGTGCTTTTCAGGGGACTGGCACTGCTGTGCATTGCCTGTTAGCTTATTGTCGAGTAGTAGCTTTTTTTTTTTTTAAGATTTCAGAGAGCAAGCGCGCGTGCACACACACGTGCACACACGCACACACACACACACACACACACACACACACACGGGCTTGGGGGCGGGGTGCAGACAGAAGCAGACTCCCAGCGGAGTGGGAAGCCCGATCCCAGAACCTAGGATCATGACCTGAGCCGAAGGCAGACACTTAACGACTGAGCCACCCAGGCGCCCCCCCGCAAATAATAGCTTTTACATTATTTTAAATCATCTTCAATTAAGGGTTTTTCTTTTTTAACCTTTGTTGTGGCCAGGAGCTGCGCCAGAAGGTGAGTTGGTGGTGGTCTTTCCTAAATTATAAAGTGAAGAGATTTTTTTCAGATGGCTAAGGAGAAAAGTCTTCGGCTAACAGGTAAGTCATCCTGTGTTTTGAATTACAGGCAGCGCTGACTGGGGATGTTACAGGCTGAAAAGAGAGTCTGCTCTTGGATGGCACGAGAGGATAAGGGGGCGGGCCGGGGGAAGGTTTATTCTCACACGGAGACATTCTGAAGTCTTCCCTGAGCCCGGTAGTTCCTTCCCTGGGGGAGGGTGGAACACAAGACCTGGAAAGGACCCACAAAACAAGTCTTCCTTGAGCACAGATTCCCTGTGAGCCCTGCGTGTGGAGTTGGGCTGGAGATGTAGGCACTGAAAGGGGGGGGGGTCAGACGGGAGCAGAGCATGGAGGAGTGGCCCACCCGCGGGAGGGACCCTGGGACTCGGGAAGACGAAGGGACGTATATCAGCTTTAACACAGTAGTTGAGAGCCAGCAAAGGGATTGAGTGGGGGAGCAGGCGCTGAAGGCTAAAGCGGCTCCTGTCGGCACAGGAGCAGCTCCCATCAGGGGATGGGGGGCAAGCCCAGCCCCGGAGCTGAGCACAGGCTCTCCACGGATGGGGCAGAGGATTGCTGGATTTTGATCAAAACCTTGTCATTTAACATTTTTACATGTGGGAGAGGCAGCTCAGCATAGTTGTAATAGTGTGGGTTCTGGGGCTAAAATTTTTGTCAAACCCTGGCTTCACTGTGTACTAGCCTTGTGACACTGGGCAAGTTACTTCCACACAAGGTCGCTGTAAGTAGGGAACGGATCTGTGGGACTTGCCCAGAGTAAATTTAGCACATAGTGTACACCTCGATGTTACCTCTTATTGTTACTTTGATAGGGGAACATAAATGGCCATTTCACAACATTTAAGATATTTGTGAAAATGATCAGTGAGGAGTCTCACTGTACAAACTCAGGTGAGGAAGGTCTCTCATAAAATGATGGTCACCAGGGGCACCTGACTGGCTCAGTCCATGGAGCGTGTGACTCCTGATCTCAGGGCTGTGAGCAAGAGCGCCATGTTGGGTGTGGAGATTATTTAAAAATACAATCTTAAAAAAATCTGGTCACCAACATTCACTGAGGGCTGGAGCCAGGCGTGAGTGCAGTGCCACGAGCTGTGAAGCAAAGGGTTGTCCCTGTTGGGATATTGCTGCTTTGGGAGGTTAGGTTGCTTTGTCTAAGCTTGCAGAACTATGGAATTATGGCACCAACTCAGCCCCCACGGGCCTGATTCTAGAGACTGATGACAGGGGATGTTATTACTGCAGCAGGACATGAGCTGGATGTGGCTGCAGGGACTTCACTCGGAAAGGTCAGAGCTGGAAGTGGCCATTATCAGACCTGGGTCATCTACTGTGTGTCTCTGTGCCAAAAAGGGAAGAGGCCCAGCAATGCAGGCCTGATGATGCAGGGCTTTTGGTGGCAGGTTTAATGACCACCTGTGTCACTGGAGCTCAGAATTCTGGAGACTGTTCAGGAATAGCCAAGAAAGTTTTGAGAAAGGGCAAGGGTCATCACATCAAAACAAAAGCATTCTACTTAGGACCTTGTGGTATTGAAACAGAAATAAGCAAATGAATCAACAGATAGATTAGGAAAGAGAATCCAGCAGTATATCATTTGTAAGAATTTATGATCAAGATGGCATTTCAAAACAGCAGGTAAAGACACTTTGGGGACATTGGCTCGCCACCTGAAAGGTTACACTATTTTACACCATCCCCAAATTAAATTATTTAGGGGCTAAAAGGAAACCCTTCATAGAGTTTGGGATAAAAACAAAACTTACAATGTTATTGTTATAATTTGGTCTTCCTAAGCCATGCACAAAACCCAGAAATGATAAAATATGGACAGTCTGAACTCCTGAAAAAATGGGGAGGAGAATGGGAACGACGGGGAAAGTGAAAGAACTTTGATGTTTTTTTGTTTTGTTTTTTTAAGGTGTTTTTTTTTTGACAGAGCACGGGGCAGGGGGCGGGGCCTGCAGGCAGAGGCAGAGGGAGAAGCAGGCTCCCCGCTCATCAGGGAGCCCGATGGTGGGGCTCGATCCCAGGACCCCGAGATCATGACCTGAGCCGAAAGCAGACGCCCTACCATCTGAGCCACCCAGGCGCCCCGAACTTTGATGTTTTCTATGCTTTAAATCGTCTACAATGAGAACTTAACTGAGGGGACAGTGTGGCTTACAAGACAAAATGGAAGATGTTGGGGAGTAGTTGTGCCATTACTTTTTGTCCCATCGACCACCAAGTATTGCTCTCCCCTTGTGTGATTGGGCTCTGAAAGCCAGCCCTCCCTCCAGGGCCCCCAGGCAGCCACCGCCCGGGGCCCACCGTCTATGCAGTGGTTGTTCAAGAGGGAAATGTTCACTCAGGGACAACTTCCCGGAGGTGGTGGGATTTGGGCCTCGCAACGTGGGGAGGATTTCAGTGGGTGGGAGGAAGGCTTCCAGGATGGGGAGGCTGAGGTTCCATATGCCCCTGTGCTCTGCATCCACACTGAGCTGGGCTCCCACCCTGTCAGAGGAACAGTAGTGGAAGAAGTGGTGACAACAGGTCTGAGTCAGGTTTGGAGAGTGGCCCATCGGATCTGAGTGAAGGTCACTGGGTTGAGAGGCCGCTCACTGGGCTGGGAGCAGTGAAGCCATTGACCTGGAGGCCCTGCTTTTCTAGGTTTTCAGGCGTGGATGGGATGAGAGTCTGCCCAAGAGACGGATTTGGTTTTTGGCTAACATAGGATTAAACGCACCGTAACAGGCAGGGGCAGGGCCACAGCTCTGTTCTGACCACACCTTGGACAAAAAACAAGTCCTCAGCACGGGCCCTTGGCTCTAACCCTGAGCTCGCCAAGCTCCTCTCACCCCACACGCAAGCTTGGCACAGGAGAGGACAAGATGCAAAGCATTCTGATCACAGCAGCATCATGGTTGCTCTGTGTTCTATAAACGAACAGAAGCCAGAAAGCAATTTGGAGCAATACTTTGTGGAAAGAGACGGCTTGGGTCGGGGGGCGGTGGAAGGAGCGGGACAAAGGGCTCAGGTGGTCAGGGTGGGGAGCCCTTGGCTTCCTGACAGGCTGGAGACGAAAGAGAAGAGCCAGAAAGGACTAGGCCTCTGGCCCAAGCAGCTGGAAGCCCCTGTGCCCTCCACTGTTGGGGGGAGGCTGCAGCTGGGACAGAGCTCAGTTTGGGGGACGTTTGTGACAGGCATCCAGGAGGCAACGCGAAGTGGGCCGCTGGACATGATGAAGCTGTGGTTCAGGAGGGAGGCCTGAGCTAGAGATCAATAGATGAGTCAAGCCCGGCGGCTCTCAGGTAGCCCCCTGCTGGCTTTCCTGCTAGGGATCTTCCTCTTCCCAAATTCCTGCACATTCCCACCCCTTAGCTGGGGGGAGGGGGCCAGAGGCTTCTTCCTAAGGAGAGACCAGGGAGCCCTGGTTCTCCGTCTCCTCCCCCTCGTACTTCCCAGGGCCTGGCCTGCCCAGGGGTCACCTGGAGACAGGGCTGGGGAAGGAACCTGAGCCCACTGCCCCGCTCGCGTGCAGCGCAGCCTTCGTACAGGGAAAACCTTGTCGCTGTGGCTTCAAGTCTCTCAAGGAAGGAGGCCCATTGCCCTGTGTTCGCCAAGCCAGAGGCAGACAGGGAAGGAAGTGGGGCAGGGCTGTGGAGAACACTGAGCGCGGCTGCTCCCCGGGGCTGCTCACACATGAAAACTTCCTGCGATGATAACGGAAGCACGGGTGCTGTCCCCACCGCGACAGCTCCCAGGGCTGGGGCCAGAGGGAAGCCATGGACAGGCCCCGGGCCCCGGGCCTGCTCCTGGTGCTGCTGACACTCTGCATCACTGCTGGTGAGTTGGGGGCGAGACGCGGAAGGCGGGGGGGTCGGGTGGAGACCCAGCCCTGGGGTCCTCCTATGTGTCTTTCCCACAGGGACCCCTGAAGTGTGGGTGCAAGTTCAGATGGAGGCCACCAAGTCCCCGTCCTTCACTGTCCGCTGTGGATTCCTGGGATCTGGCTCTGTCTCCCTAGTGACCGTGAGCTCCGGGGGGCCTGATGGTGCCGGAGGGACTAGGCTGGCTGTTTTGCACCCAGAATTCGGCATCCAGCACTGGCCCCCTGCCTGCCAGGCCCATTGGGAAACCAAAACCAGCATCTCCCTCACGGTGGAAGAAGGGTCTGAGGGGAGGAGCCCCAGGCCCAACACCACCTTCTGCTGCAACTTTGTTTCCTTTCCTGAGGGCTCCCAGGAGGCCTGTGGGAACCTCTTCCTCAGCACAGACCAAGGTGGGGCTGAGGAGAGGGGGGCAGGGAGGAAGGGGGGCACCAGCCGCCCGTCTGGTACGCCTCTTTGTCTATACACAGGGCTCCCTGCCCCTACTCCAGCTCCCATACTGCGGGCTGACCTGGCCGGGATCTTTGGGGTGTCAGGGGTCCTCCTCTTTGGCTGTGTTTACCTCCTCCACCTCCTGCATCGGCAGAGGCACTGGTGAGACCCAACCCCTGTCGGCCCCAGTCTGAACCCCAGCACCGGTGGGCTAGCCACTTGCTTTGCTTCTAACCTGCCTCACTCTGCCAGGTCTGTCCTGAAGGTCCAGCCCCGCCTCGCGGGTCCCCAGACACAGGCGCAAGCAAGGGTGAGGATTGGCGGGGAGTGTTTGGGAGTGGGGAGCAGAGGAGGCTGCAGCCGGGCGGTGGGGGGTGGGTCCTGTGAGGTAGAGCCTAACTTGGGCCTCCTTCCCTATCATGCCCGCAGGGGGCTGGTCAGGCCTCCCTGGTCTCTCTCCAGGCCCCCTACACCACCGTCAACACCAGCTGCTACGGCCCGGCAACTCTGGACACGGTGCTCCCGCCCCGGCCACTGTCCCGGTGGGCGGCACTGCCCGCCCCCACAGCCTGCCAGCCCCAGCCGCCCGCCCGCTGGGCACCCCTGCCAGCCTCAGCACGCGACAGTTTCATCTCCGTGGAGAATGGACTTTATGCTCAGGCGGGAGAGAGGCCTTTCCAAGCCGGCCCCAACCTCGTCCCTTTCCCGGACTCTCTGGGGCACAGAGCCATGGAGGGGCATTTAGGAGTTCGATGAGAGGGACCCCAAGTCCGCTTGGGCTTCCTCTCCTCTCAGACTTCTGGGACCCCCTTGTGGTGTCTGGGTCCTGGGGGCGCATCATCTTTGCACATCTTATTTCATTCTTAGGCCCGCATAAGTGTCTCCACACATGCCCGGCCAAGGCCCCCTTGCTGCGGATGTGGTCAGCACGTGTGCACGTGTGGGTACGTGTGGGCACACGTGTATCTATGTGAGGTGACAAAATCCCATCCCAGGTTGATTTCCTGTTTTCAAGTCCCCAACTCTCACAGGTGATGTTGATAACTTAAAAAAAAAAAAAAAAAAGTGGTTTCTGACTGGGGCCTTGGCTGGACCTTTTCTTCTTTAAGGGTTAAGAAGTGAAGAGGCAGGCTCAACCCCTGGGAGGCAGGGGCCAGGTTAGACTTCGATGGGGATAGGCCTCAGCCTGGGAGATCTCCCACCTGCCCGTCCCCCACCCTGTAGAGTCCTGGCCCAGCAGACGTTGCTGAGAGACACCAGGGGCTGGGAAGACAAGACTGGGGGGCGGGGGCTGATGGCAGGATGATCCATACTCAATTCTTGCCACATCGTAGCACAACAGCAAGGGCTCCTGGGTCTTCAACCCAAGAAAAGCATCCCTGGGGCATCCATGTCAGGCTCTCTGAGGTGATCTGCAGAGGGGGTCCTGATGCCTGCCTTCCACAGAATTCATAGGTGGGAAAAAGCTCCCCTCACATCTGCCCACGGTAGCTTCCTCCAGCTTCTCTCAGTGCTAGGGCACCAGCACTGTTCCCCACTGGTTGCTTGGGGGCTTAGGTAGAGGCCCGGCCAACACAGGGACCAAACACACACTCCCCTACCCACTAATCTGCCCACCTCGGAGCCAGCCCTCCGGTAAACAGGGCGAGCAGCCTGGGCCTCATCGAACCTTTGCCACAGGAGAATGTGGTGAGAGCTGTGAAAGCTGCAGGGCTGCATAGGAACGTGGCAGATTCTGGGTGGCAGGGGGCAGAAGGGTCCTGGAGCCAGGCTCAGACCGCACCCCCAGCCAGGACGAATACTAGCATGGGGGAGGGGACACCAGCCACTCCCTCCCTTCCTTGGTTCTGCTTGTGGGAAATCCCAGGCAGTGCCACCTGCCACCCCCTCTGCCTGGCTGAGGGAGGGCCTGCCCAGAGCGGTGTCCAACCCCAGAACCTTTGAGAAACCCAGTTTACTATTCTAGGCATGCTCTAATGTGGCCTTCCCGAGACCCAGCCCGACCCAGCCACCAGCGCTACACAGCACTGGGGGGGGGGGGGGGGCCCAGGCAGAGTGAGGGAGTGGTTAAGGGCCTGTCTTCCTCAGCCAGTGATCCTCCTCCTCCTCCTCCTCCTCTCAGAAGCCCTCAGCACTGACCTGATCCGCTCAATGGTCCCTGCAGGGCTGGGGGCTCAAGAGAGAGGTGGGGGTTTGCGGAGGTCCCTGGGGAGGGTCAGGGAGCTGTGAGAGAGGGAGTAGATCAGGGCCCAGCTGCCTTAGGACCATGTCAGGGCCAGGGACAGGGGTGTGGGGGCAACGGGGCTTGCAGGGTCTCAGGGGAGGCCTTGGGGGGCTCCCCCAGGAACCCTCGCTTCTCTAGAAAGGGAAAGTTTGTCAGACAAAGGAGGGAGCTCTGAGGGGTCCCTGGCCTGAACCTGTCTCCACCCCCGAGCCACTTGCCCATCTTGGAGTCAGGGAGAGCCCCCCTGGACTCGAGCCTGCCTTCGAGTCAGACTGGCCAGCCCCACGTCCTGGAGCCAGCAGCAGCACTGAAGGGCCCGGCCGGGCGAGCGGGGTTGTGCCTCCGTGGCCACAACCTTGGAGATCATGCTCTGTTCTTTGTTCATTCAACACATGTGGCAATGGAGGCCCGAGCGAGACAGGACAGAACTGAAGCCGCCCCCTTGCCCCCACCAGGCATCCAGGACATGCCCTCTGCCTTAATCGGAGCTAAGGGTTTGTGCTTTGGACTCCCCCTGAGTTTGAACTGCAGGGGTCACCCCCTGGCTATGAGACCCCCAGCGGCTTAACTTCTCCGAGGCTCGCTTTGCTCGTCGCGTGCATAAGGAGGGTCATAAGGCCAAGGGGAGTGTGAAGACTGTACACCAGGACGAAGCGACTTTGCACGGAGTATCTTACTTAGGACTTTTAACCTCAAGGGGTAGGTAATTTCAGGAAGTTCATTTAACAGATACGGAGCCGGAGCCGGAGCCCGAGCCCGGGGTCACTGAGCTGGAGGGCGGAGGTGCTTTCAGCAGGGGGCGAAGGAGGCGCAGCGCCAGCAGCCCGGTCTGGACACATCCGTGGGTCGGCTCGACTGCGGCGGTGACGGCGGGGACCACCCTGGGGAGCCGGAGCTGGGCCTGGGCCCCAGGCGGGGGCCGACCGTGCGGTGGCCTGCGAGTGCTTTCCGGAGGTCCCTCTGCAGAGGACACGAGACCCTCCAGAGAGAAGAGCATCTTTGGAGGCGCCGCAGGGGTCTCAGGGAAAGGATAGAGCGACCCCCAACCCCTCCATAATGGGTCCCTCAGCCCTGCCCTCGCCCACCGCACCTGGCCCAACCGACCACCCCAGCCACCAGCTCGCTCCTCCCCAAATGGCCCTCAGGACGCCCTCACCCCGTGGCTACCTCCACCCACGGTCAGTTGCTCCTTCTTGCCTCTGCCCCACCCCAAAGTGGTGTGGTGACCTCAGGAAGTATGGTAACAATTTTCGGTCAACATATGGCCCATCGATTTATATCTGAAGGGTTGAGATTTTACTTGACAGTAGAGAATAACCTTATCTTAACAGCTGAGCCCTTCAAGGTCCTGCAAACCTTGCTCCCAAATTCCTTAGAGACCTACGCTATCTCCACCCCCCACTAAGTAAGAAGTGTGTAATCAGTCACTCCTCACAATCACCAGTGCACCTCTCTCTGCCCACAGGTCCTGTCCCCGGGCTATAATAAAAACTTTTTTGCACCAAAAAAGTCTCAGCCCCACATCACTAGTACCCCCCTCCTCTGTGTGGCCCACTGCTTGTACAGACCGTCCCGCCTCTCTCGGCTCTGGACCCTCGGCGGCCACCTTTCCATACTGACCCCTAGCCTGGGGGGCGGGGGGTGGGGTGGGGGTCAAGGTGCCTGGCAGTTGCTTTCCTTCTAGGGACCAGTGGGAAGAGTCAAGCACCAGGAGTCCTGGGACCTGGACTCCACGGCCTCCTGCTGGGTGTGTGACTTCTGCCCCTGCAGGCCAGGAAGACTTGAACCCTTGCTGGGTTCACTGCAGGGCGCTGGAGGACATGGCCTCGCCCCCAGCCAAGTCAGGGTGTCCATCCTGCTCATGCTGACCTCTACAGTACACGGTGGGGGGGCCTGCGACCTTGGGAGAAGAAATAGGGCCGAGGCGTGTCTGAGGGCTCAGCCAGTGGGACACAGGTCAAAGGCTCTGGCCCATTCTCTGGGCCTCTCCCAGGCGCTATGGGGGAGTAGCTACTCAACGAGAAACCCCGGGCCGTGATCCCACTCCAACACAGGGACACACAAGGGCACAGGATACTAGGTGTGCTGGCCCAGCCAAGGGCAGGGGGAGGCTCTACAACCTGCCCAAGGGTTCTGGGCAAACCTTGCTGAGGGGGGAACCAGTGACACCCAGAACCTCCACAGCAGGGCCCTCAAACAGCCTCATTGCAACATCTGTGAAATGAATCAGAAATCTGGGCTGTTTGGAGAAACAGTAGACAGACATTACAAATGTTAAAAGAAAAAAATTAAAGTGATTTTTTTCACTTTCACAAAGTGAGAAGGAATGATGGAGCCTTTCTGAGTCAATGACACCTACAATAGAACCTGAAGCTGAGTGGGAGCTGTTCAGGCAAAGACTGTGGAGAGACTATGCCAGGCAGGGAAAGACATGTCCAGGAGCCGTGGTCTTAAAAGGAGTTTGTCCTTGCAGGAGCCCCAAGCAGATCCCTGTGTTTGAAACAAGGCGAGGGAGGGAGTACGAAAAGCCCCTGGAAGGGATGTGGGTTTTATCATAAGGGCGGGTGTCACCTCTGGTGGGTTTTTTGTTTTTGTTTTTTGTTTCTTGTTTTAAGATTTTATTTATTTGACAGAGAGAAACAAAGTGAAAGCAGGAACACAAGCAGGGGGAGTGGGAGAGGGAGAAGCAGGTTTCCCGCCGAGCAGGGATCCTGATGTGGGGCTTGATACCAGGACCCTGGGATCGTGACCTGAGCCAAAGGCAGACGCTTAATGATGGAGGCGCCCACCTCTGGTGGGTTATAAGCGGAGTGCGGCAAAATGATCAGATGGACATTATAACGGGAGCACTCTGGGGAGGGGAAGAGAGCACTTGTGTGGGAGGAAGAGTAGAAGTAAGAAGAATCGGGGAGCTACTGCAATGGTCCAGGTGGGAGATGAGGTGTCCGGGGCAAGGACAGTGGATAGATGGAAAGAAGCAGAGGATTCAAAACTGTGTTTTGGAGGCAGAATTATTCCTGGCTGTGGGAAGAGGGGATGACAATGGTCTCAAGGGTTACACCCAGTTTTCTAGCGTGAGCCACTAGGTAGGAGAAGTGCCATTTACTTCAATGGAAGATTGAAAGGAGCATCTTCCAGGGAAGGGGTGACAAGGGGCTGAGAAAAGATAGCTTAGGTTGAGATGCCTGACACACAAATGAGGTACATACAGTCAATCGATGCCTTCTCAGAGCCCAGGCAGAGTCTCAGGAAGGGGCCAGAACTGTATGCAAAATCTTGATGAGAAAAAGCAAAGTCCCAAATAAACAGAGACATATACCATGTTTATAAATCAAAAGGCTCCCTGTTACTGGTCTCAGGAATTCAGCCGGATAGGGATCAAACCATTCTGAACACCTACGAACTCAACAGGAGATCGAAGAAAAGAATAGCAACAACTCTCCGAACAGAGAAGCGACCACTTACTGGAAGGTAGGACATGCGGAGAAGTGAATCCAAGGTGATATTCGGGAGGATAGACGGCGGGGGAGGGGCCTCCGTCGGCCGCTTCTGGCAAGTGATAGAGCCGCGGAGCACAAAATCGCAACTTTTAGAAGTCGGCTCTTCTGAGGGACGTTGCTCCAGTGGCTAAGCGGGGGGTGGAACCCTCGCGGGACAGTGTGGTCTCAGGACCCTCGGGGTCACAGAAAGACCGGGGGTGCCTGAGTGCAGCAGAGCTCCCAGGTATCAGAACGGGGAAGCCGGGTGCAGAGACGGAGCCGAGGCGCGGGCTCTCAGCTCCGGGTTGCCATAAACTGATCGGTGACACAGTTGGGCCACTGCTCCTCCAGCAGGGACCCAACAAGCGGCAGATCTGGGGAGACTCCCCTCCCTCCCCCAGGAGGAGCAGTGCAGGGGTGCACCACAGGGATCTGCTGGGTTTGGAGACTCCACACCGAGTCGGGTGCCAGAGATAGAAACGCTCGGTCACAGGCCGGGTGAGCGCGGAGTGCGGCCGGAGACCGGGGACAAGGGAGTGATTGGCTGCTTTTCTCTGGGGGCGCACTGAGGAGCGGGGCCCCGAGTTCTCGGCTCCTCCCGGGCGGAGATTGGGAGGCGGCCATTTTCACTCTTGTCCTCCAAAGGTGTACCCAGAGCTTGCAGGGAACAAAAGCTCCCGAGAGCAAATCCGAGCAGATTACTTAGCCTGGACCAGGCAAGGGTGGGGCAATTATGCCTCCGGCAAAGACATTTGGGAACCATGGCAACAGGCCCCTCCCCCAGAAGATCAGGAAGAACAGCCAGCAAGCCAAGACCAAGTTTACCGATCAATGAGAACGGGAGAACTCCAGCGCTAAGGGAATACTGCACATAGAATTCATGGCTTTTTTTTTTTACCATGATTCTTTAGTCTTTCAAAGTTAATTTTTTAAACTTTTTTTTAATTTTTCTTTTTCCCTTTTTCAACCAACATCTTATCAATCCCTTTTTTAAAAAAAAATTTTTATTTTTCATTTTTAGAGGCATATTCTATCCCTTCATAATTGTTACCCTTATTTTTGGTATATATATATATATTTATAGTTATCTCTTTAAAATTTTGAGATACAGTTTCCTCTAACAGATCAAAATATACCCTAAATCTCTAGTGTATGGCTTTCTTCTAGTCTCCTGCCTGATCACATTCTCTCCCTTTTCTTTTTTTAATCCTCTCCTTACTTTTTTCAAACAACTTCTTATCAATTCCTTTTATAAAATTTTTTATAATTTTCATCTTTACAGTCATCTTCCATCCCTTCATATCAACCCTCATTTTGTACATATATAAGTCTTTCTTTCTTTAAAATTTTGGGAGGCACTTTCTTCTAACAGACCAAAATACACCCAAAATCTAGTGTGTGGCACTGATCTATGCACCAGCCTGATCATATTTGATCATATTCTGTTTTTTTGTTGTTGTTGTTTTGTTCTGTTTTTGTTTGTTTTTATCTTTTTCTTTTTTTTTTTCCTCTTTCTTTTTTCTTTCTTTCCCTTTCTTTTCCCCTGGTTTCAAGTCTTTTCTGATTTGTTTAGAATATATTTTCTGGGGACGTTGCTACCCTGTTAGCATTTTGTTCTCTCATTCATCTGTTCCCCTCTGGACAAAATGACAAGACAGAAAAAATCACCTCAACAAAAAGAACAAGAGGTAGTACCATCAGCCAGGGACCTACTCAATACGGACATTAGTACTATGTCAGACCTAGAGTTCAGAATCATGATTTTAAAGATAGTAGCTGGGCTTGAAAAAAGCATGGAAGTTATTAGAGAAACCCTTTCTGGAGAAATAAAAGAACTAAAATCTAACCAAGTCAAAATCAAAAAGGCTATTAATGAGGTGCAATCAAAAATGGGGGCACTAACTGCTAGGATAAATGAGGCAGAAGAGAGAATCAGCGATATAGAAGACCAAATGATGGAAAATAAAGAAGCTGAGAAAAAGAAAGATAAACAACTACTGGATCACGAGGGCAGAATTCAAGAGATAAGTGATACCATAAGACGAAACAACATTAGAATAATTGGGATCCCAGAAGAAGAAAGAGAGAGGGGGGCAGAAGGTATATTGGAGCAAATTATAACAGAACTTCCCTAATGTGGGGAAGGAAACAGGCATCAAAATCCAGGAGGCACAGAGAACCCCTCTCAAAATCAATAAAAATAGGTCAACACCCCAACATCTAATAGTAAAACTTATGAGTCTCAGAGACAAAGAGAAAATCCTGAAAGCAGCTTGGGATAAGAGATATGTAACCTATAATGGTAGAAACATTAGACTGGCAACAGACCTATCCACAGAGACCTGGCAGGCCAGAAAGGACTGGCATGATATATTCAGAGCACTAAACAAGAAAAATATGCAGCCAAGAATACTATATCCAGCTAGGCTATCATTGAAAATAGAAGGAGAGATAAAAAGCTTCCAGGACAAACAAAAACTAAAGGAATTTGCAAACACGAAACCAGCCCTACAAGAAATACTGAAAGGGGTCCTCTAAGCAAAGAGAGAGCCTAAAAGCAGCGTAGACCAGAAAGGAACACAGACAATATACAGTCACAGTCACCTTACAGGCAATACAATGGCACTAAATTCATATCTTACAATAGTTACCCTGAATGTAAATGGGCTAAATGCACCAAAAGACACAGATTATCAGATTGGATTAAAAAACAAGACCCATCGATATGCTGTCTGCAAGAGACTCATTTTAGACCCAAAGACACCCCCAGATTAAAAGTGCGGGGGTGCAAAACCACTTACCATGCTAATGGACACCAAAAGAAAGCTGGGGTGGCAATTCTTATATCAGACAAATTAGATTTTAAAGCAAAGACTGTAATAAGAGATGAGAAAGGACACTATATCCTACTTACAGGGTCTATCCAACAAGAAGATCTAACAATTGTAAATATCTATGCCCCTAACATGGGAGCAGCCAATTATATAAGGCAATTAATAACAAAAGCAAAGAAACACATTGACAACAATACAATAATAGTGGGGGACTTTAACACCCCCCTGACTGAAATGGACAGATCATCTAAGCAAAAGATCAACAAGGAATTAAAGACTTTAAATGACACACTGGACCAGGTGCCTGGGTGGCTCAGTTGGTTAAGCAACTGCCTTCGGCTCAGGTCATGATCCTGGAGTCCCAGGATCGAGGCCCACATTGGGCTCCCCGCTCAGCAGGGAATCTGCTTCTCCCTCTGGCCCTCTTCCCTCTGTGCTCTCTATCTCTCATTCTCTCTCTCTCTCAAATAAATAAAATCTTAAATAAATAAATAAATAAATAAATAAATAAATAAATAAATAACTGACACACTGGACCAAATGGACTTCACAGACATATTCAGAACATTCCATCCCAAAGCAACAGAATACACATTCTTCTCTAGTGCCCATGGAACATTCTCCAGAATAGATCACATCCTAGGTCACAAATCAGGACTCTAATGGTACCAAAAGATTGGGATTATTCCCTGCATATTTTCAGACCACAATGCTTTGAAACTAGAACTCAATCACAAGAGGAAAGTCGGAAAGAACTCAAATACATGGAGGCTAAAGAGCATCCTACTAAAGAATGAATGGGTCAACCAGGAAATTAAAGAATTAAAAAATTCATGGAAACAAATGAAAATGAAAACACAACTGTTCAAAATCTTTGGGATGCAGCAAAGGCAGTCCTAAGAGGAAAGTATATAGCAATACAAGACTTTCTCAGGAAACAAGAAAGGTCTCAAATACACAACCTAACCCTACACCTAAAGAAGCTAGAGAAAAAACAGCAAATAAAGCCTAAACCCAGCAGGAGAAGAGAAATAATAAAGATCAGAGCAGAAATCAATGAAATAGAACCCAAAAGAACAGTAGAACAGATCAATGAAACTAGGAGCTGGTTCTTTGAAAGAATTAACAAGATTGATAAACCCCTGGCCAGACTGATCAAAAAGAAAAGAGAAATGACCCAAATCAACAAAATCATGAATGAAAGAGGAGAGATCACAACCAACACCAAAGAAATACAAACAATCATAAGAACATATTATGAGCAACTCTATGCCACAAATTAGATAACCTGGAAGAAATGGATGCATTCCTAGAGATGTATCAACTACCAAAACTTAACCAGGAAGAAATAGAAGACCTGAACAGACCTATAACCACTAAGGAAATTGAAGCAGTCATCAAAAATCTCCCAACAAACAAAAGCCCAGGGCCAGATGGCTTCTCAGGGGAATTCTACCAAACACTTAAAGAAGAATTAATACCTATTCTCCTGAAACTGTTCCAAAAAATAGAAATGGAAGGAAAACTTCCAAACTCGTTTTATGAGGCCACCATTACCTTGATCCCCAAACCAGACAAAGACCCCATCAAAAAGGAGAATTACAGACCAATATCCTTGATGAACATCGATGCAAAAATTCTCACCAAAATACTAGCCAATAGGATGCAACAGTACATTAAAAGCTTATTCACCACAACCAAGTGGGATTTATCCCTGGGCTGCAAGGTTGGTTCAACATCCACAAATCAATCAACGTGATACAATACATTAACAAAAGAAAGAACAAGAATCATATGATCCTCTCAATAGGTGCAGAAAAAGCATTTGACAAAGTACAGCATCCTTTCTTAATCAAAACTCTTCAGAGTATAGGGATAGAGGGTACATACCTCAATATCATAAAAGCCATCTATGAAAAACCCACAGCGAATATCAATAGGGAATAACAATATCAATATCAATGGGGAAAAACTGAGAGCTTTCCCCCTGAGGTCAGGAATGCGGTAGGGATGTCCACTATCACCACTGCTATTCAACATAGTACTAGAAGTCCTAGCCACAGCAATCAGACAACAAAAAGAAATCAAAGTCATCCAAATCGTCAAAGAAGTCAAACTCTCACTCTTTGTAGATGATATGATACTTTATGTGGAAAACCCAAAAGACTCCACCCCAAAACTGCTAGAACTCATACAGGAATTCAGTAAAGTGGCAGGATATAAAATCAATGCACAGAAATCAGTGGCATTCCTATACACCACCACCAAGACAGAAGAGAGAGAAATTAAGGAGTCGATCCTATTTACAATTGCACCCAAAACCATAAGATACCTAGGAATAAATCTAACCAAAGAGGCAAAGGATCTGTACTCAGAAAGCTATAAAATATTCATGAAAGAAATTGAGGAAGACACAAAGAAATGGAAAAACATTCCATGCTCATGGATTGCAAGAACAAATTTGTGAAGATGTCAATTCTACCTAGAGCAATCTACACATTCAATGCAATCCCTATCAAAATACCATCCACTTTTTTCAAAGAAATGGAACAAATAATCCTAAAATTTGTATGGAACCAGAAAAGACCCCGAATAGCCAGAAGAATGTTGAAAAAGAAAAGCAAAGCTGGCGGCATCACAATTCTGGACTTCCAGCTCTATTACAAAGCTGTCATCATCAAGACAGTATGGTACTGGCACAAAAACAGACACGTAGATTAATGGAACAGAATAGAGAGCCCAGAAATGGACCCTCAACTCTATGGTCAACTAATCTTTGATAAAGCAGGAAAGAATGTCCAGTGGAAAAAAGACAGTCTCTTCAACAAATGGTGTTGGGAAAATTGGACAGCCACATGCTGTCCAAGAATGAAACTGGACCATTTCCTCACACCACACACAAAAATAGACTCAAAATGGTTGAAAGACCTAAATGTGAGACAGGAGTCCATCAAAATCCTAAAGGAGAACACAGGCAGCAACCTCTTCAACCTCAGCTGCAGCAACTTCTTCCTAGAAACATCGCCAAAGGCAAGGGAAGCCAGGGCAAAAATGAACTATTGGGATTTCATCAAGATAAAAAGCTTTTGCACAGCAAAAGAAACAGTCCACAAAACCAAAAGACAACCGACAGAATGGGAGAAAATATTTGCAAATGACATATCAGAGAAAGGGCTAGTATCCAAAATGTATAAAGAACTTCTCAAACTCAACACCCAAAGAACAAATAATCCAATCAAGAAATAGGCAGAAGACATGAGCAGACATTTTTCCAAAGAAGACATCCAAATGGCCAACAGACACATGAAAAAGTGCTCAACATCGCTTGGCATCGGGGAAATCCAAATCAAAACCTCAATGAGATACCACCTCACACCAGTCTGAATGGCTAAAATTAACAAGTCAGGAAATGACAGATGTTGGCGGGGATGTGGAGAAAGGGGAACCCTCCTACACTGTTGGTGGGAATGCAAGCTGGTGAAACCACTCTGGAGAACAGTATGGAGGTTCCTCAAAAAGTTGAAAATAGAGCTACCATATGATCCAGCAATTGCACTACTGGGTATTTACCCCAAAGATACCAATGTAGGGATCCGAAGGGGTACGTGCACCCCAAAGTTTAAAGCAGCAATGTCCACAATAGCCAAACTGTGGAAAGAGCCAAGATGTCCATCAACAGATGAATGGATAAAGAAGATGTGCTATATATATACAATGGAATATTATGCAGCCATCAAAAGGAATGAGATCTTGCCATTTGCAACGACGTGGATGGAAGTGGAGGGTGTTATGCTGAGTGAAATAAGTCAATCGGAGAAAGACATGTATCATATGACCTCACTGATATGAGGAATTCTTAATTTCAGGAAACAAACTGAGGGTTGCTGGAGTGGGGGTGGGGTGGGAGGGATGGGGTGGCTGGGTGATAGACATTGGGGAGGGTATGTGCTATGGTGAGCGCTGTGAATTGTGCAAGACTGTTGAATCACAGATCTGTACCTCTGAAACAAATAATACATTATATGTTAAAAGAAAAAAAAGAAGAAGAAGAAGATAGCAGGAGGGGAAGAATGAAGGGGGGGA
This sequence comes from Callorhinus ursinus, assembly GCF_003265705.2. Lineage (NCBI taxonomy): Eukaryota > Metazoa > Chordata > Mammalia > Carnivora > Otariidae > Callorhinus > Callorhinus ursinus. The sequence continues at coordinate 434,534 of NW_027397117.1, forward strand.
AATCAGAGGGGGAGACGAACCATGAGAGATTATGGACTCTGAAAAACAAACTGGAGGTTCTGGGGGGGGATGGGTTAGCCTGGTGTTGGGTATTGAGGAGGGCGCGTTCTGCGTGGAGCACAGGGTGTTATGCACAAACAATGAATCGTGGAACACTACATCAAAAACTAATGATGTAATGTATGGTGATTAACATAACAATAAAAAAGGCTCCTTGTTAAAAGGTCTAGTCTCCCCAAATGATCTACAGAATCAGAACTTTCTTAATCAAAATTCCAGCAGTCTTCTCTGTAGACACTGACCAGCTGATTTTAAATTTTATGTGGAAAAACAAAATTACCTAGAAAAGCCAAAACCAATTTTGAAAAAGAACAAAGTTGGAGGATTCATGCTATTGCATTCAAACTTATGTAAAGCTAAAGAAATCAAGACAGTGAGGGAGAGGGGAAAGAATAAGCAGAGCAATGGAACAGAATAAAGAAATAGACATCTACCTACCTACCTACCTTTCTAGTCAACTAGGTTTTAACAAAGGTGTCAAGGTAATTCAACAAGGGAAGAAGAGTCTTTTTAACAACTGGTGCTGAAACAATTGGATATTCATGTGCAAAAAAATAAAAAAATAAAAATGAACCTCGACCCATACTTTCCATTACATGTTCTAAAAACATAAACTAGATTGTAGACCTAATGTTAAACCTAAGACTATAAAACTTCCAGAAGAAAAAACAGGTGAAAACCTTTGTGACTATAAGTTAGGCATAAATCTCTAAGATTCAACACCAAAGCCATGATCCATAAAAGAAAACATTGATAAACCAGCTTCATCAAAATTAACAACTTCTGCTCTTTGAAAGATACTATTAAGAAAATAAAAAACAGGGGCACCTGGGTGGCTCAGTCGTTAAGCGTCTGCCTTCGGCTCAGGTCAGGATCCCAGGGTCCTGGGATCGAGCCCCACATCGGGCTCCCTGCTCCACGGGAAGCCTGCTTCTCCCTCTCCCACTCCCCCTGCTTCTGTTCCCTCTCTCGTTGTGTCTCTGTCAAATAAATAAATAAAATCTTAAAAAAATTAAAAAAACCTACTTGTAAAAAAAAAATACTTGTAAAACGTGCATCTGATAAAGGACATGTAACCACAACATATAAAGAACTCTCAATACTCAATAACCCAAATCGCAATTTTTACAAACTGGACAAAAGATTTGAAGAGATACTTCATCAACGAAGAGATACAGATGGCAAATAATCACATGAAATGAACTTCAAAATCATTAGTCATTAGGAAAATGCAGATTAAAACCACAAGATACAATACCGAGAGCTAGTGAGGATGCAGAGCAACTGAAACTCTTGTACTTTGCCGACGGGGCTTCAAAATGGTACAAACCTAAGTTAGAGCAAGAACATTCCAGAGGCCCTCAGGCCCGGGGTGCTGAAGGGTGTGGACTCTGGATGCCAACGGAACAAAACAACAACAACAACAAAGGTACAACCACTTTGAAAAACATTTTGGCAGATTCTTATAAATGTAAATACATATGCACATATAACCCAGCAGTCCCACTGCTGTGTGTTTACCCCACAGAAACGAAAACATGGTCTCACACAAATGGCATCCTAATGTTCACAGCAGTTTTATGCGTAATCACCCAAAACTGTGGGAAAAAAAAAAAACAATTGTCCACCAACCGGTCAACTGGTGACAGGATAGACAAGTCGTGGTACATCCACACAAGGCACTATGACCAGCAATAAAAAGGAATCAACCACCAGTGCGTGTAAAAATGTGAAGAAATCTCAAAAGTATTCTGCTAAGTGGAAGAAGCCAAACCCAAAAGGCTAAGATCCCATGTATACGACTGTGAAAATTAATAAAGGGTAACTTCACTAAAATAAAGGTGGAGGGGTTGGTAAGGGAAGCCCTCTCGTGCCCTACATGGAGCAGCGAGCAGAGCAGCGTGGAGGCTGCGTTATCAATTGCAAATCCACCGGGAAGAGCCGGGCCTTTCAGGTGGAAGCTACTTTAACACCCCAGCAGCTGGAAGAAAGGCTTTCATCCCCTCCCCCCACGACAACCCAGACCATGAGAAGCCACTGTAGCTCGAACTCCCAGGTGACTCCAATGGACTTGTTTATAACAGCCTCCCCCAGCTTCTCCCTTTCCTCTGTTAAAAAAAAAAAAGTGTTCCTCTCTTTTGTTTGATGGACTTGCCTCTGATTTTGCTATAGCTGGTTTGTCACAGACTGTAATCCTCCGCTGTTCCTGAAGAAACCCATTTTTGCTGGTAAAATAGCTGGCAGTTTAATTTTGAAGGTTAAATTCTAGAAAAGGCAAAATTATAGGGACAGAACTCAGAGCCCTGAATGCCAGGGCCTGGAGCTAGGGAGAGAGGATTGACTACAAATGGGTGTGAAGGAGCTCTGGGGGTAGTGGAAATATTCTGTATCTGGATTGTGTTGGCAGCTATACAACGTTATATCTCTTTTTCTTTCTTTTTTTTTTTTTTTTTGAGTGGGCTCCAAGCCCAGTGTGGAGCCCTACGTGGGGCTTGAACTCACGACCCTGAGATCAAGACCTGAGCTGAAATCAAGAGTGGGGCACTTAACGAACTGAGCCACCCAGGCACCCCCCCTTATACCTTTTAAAAACTCACTGCTTTACAATACCTGAAAAGGATACTGTATGTAAACCAGACCAGATTCAATTTTAAGAAAGACACAGTTATCTAAAACAGCAAACAATAAGGTAATAGGAATAAAATGAATAAATCTAACAAAACATACATAAGATCTTTTTGGAAAAAGAATATAAAACCATTGAGGGATGCCTGGGTGGCTCAGTCAGTTAAGCATCCGACTCTCGATTTCAGCTCAGGTCATGATCTTGGGGTCCTGGGATCGAGCCCCACGTCTGGCTTCCCGCTCAGCAGTGACTCTGCTTGTCTCCCTCTCCCTCTGTCTCTTTCTCTCTCAAATAAATAAATAAATCTTTAAAAAAATTTCTATAGTTCAAAGGCACAATAAAATGAAATAATAAGCCACAAACAGAAAGACAGTGTTTGCAACATATATAACTGACAAGGAATCAGGTATCAAAAGATCTATTCAATGGCAAATCAAGTTAAAAATAGATATAGAAAAGAAATCAATACAAAGAGGCATTCACAGAAGAAAAAATCAAAATGGCCCAAACCATAAGAAATGTTTGGCTCACTCGGTTAAGCATCTGCCTTCGGCTCAGGTCATGATCCCAGGGTCCTGGGATCGAGCCCCACATCGGGCTCCCTGCTCGGCGGGAAGCCTGCTTCTTCCTCTCCCATTCCCCCTGCTGTGTTCCCTCTCTCTCTGTGTCTCTCTCCGTCAAATAAATAAAATCTTTTTTTAAAAAAAAATTAGAATAAGAAAGTAAGAGGATAAATTAAACAGCAAATTAGATACAGCAAGAGATAAAATTACTGGATGAGCCTAAGACAGATCCAGAGATATAATTAGAATGCAGCATGGAAACACAGAGGTGAAAAATATGAAGAGAAAAAAATCAAACATAAAAGACAGAAGGTTGGATGCGTCTAATAACATGAACTTCAGAAAGAAAGACTGAAAAAATGGGGAAGAAGCAGGATTTGAAGAGACAATGGTTAAGAATTTTCCAGTATGGGGGCACCTGGGTGGCTCAGTCGTTAAGCGTCTGCCTTCGGTTCAGGTCATGGTCCCAGGGTCCTGGGATCAAGTCCCACATCGGGCTCCCTGCTCGGCGGGAAGCCTGCTTCTCCCTCTCCCACTCCCCCTGCTTGTGTTCCCTCTCTTGCTGTGTCTCTCTCTGTCAAATAAATAAATAAAATCTTAAAAAAAAAAAAAAGAATTTTCCAGTATGGATTCAGGAAGCCCAATAAATTCCAAGCATAATAAATATGAAGAAGTCCACAACCAGAAACAGTCTGGTAAAACAGCAAAATACCAAAAACAAAGAGAGGATGTTAATAGCAGGCAAAATGAAAAGCAAAAACAGAAACAAAACAGTATCTACAGCGTAGCCACAAGCATACAGTTAACTTCTCAATGGAACCCAAAAGATAGTGCAATGTTGTCTTTGAATTACGAAGAAAAAATAACGTCTGCCTCGATTTATACACCCAGATAAATTATTTTTAAGAGCACTAGAAAAATAAAGACACTTTCAGACAAAATAAAAGTACCAGAAAGAAGTAAGTTCGGAGGTACAAAAGGGGGTGGGGAGAAGAAAGAAGCCTGTTAGTAAATCAAAACAAATGGAGCTTATCAAACAGCAACATCCAACAGCAACAACAATGCCTAATTCGTGGGATTTAAAATACCAAGGTAGGGGCCCCAGTGCTGGTTATGATGGAATAAGTAATACTCCAACCCACGTCTTGCACTATTATGACAAAAACCCTGGACAGGATACCCAAAAAGCAGCTAATGGAAGACTGAAAAGTAAGTAATAACAGACAGACTGGAGAGAGAAATCAAAACTCAAGGAAAGATATGGCAGTGAGCTGATGGTTTTCTTTGGTTTTTATCATCCCGTATCTCCAGCTCACACTCAGGGCATCCTGGATCCGGGAAATACAGAGCGGGCACAGGAAGAAAAAGCTCCAAGAGAAACTCTCTTTTTCTGGTCAAGGAACTAGGACCGAGAGAGTAGGGGAGGGAAACCCTGTTTTTATTTTTAATCCCACCCAAGCCTGCCCTAAGGCAAGGTCCAGGAGCAGACATGACTACACTGGCCTCAAGAAAACAGGAGACAGAGAAAAAAGCCCTTTGCCTGATAGAAACTGGCAAAGGGAAAGAGTGGGGGGTGGGAATCCCCCTTGGTTTTTTTTCTTCCTTTTTTCTCACTGCTTTCCCTGAGGACAGATGCAGTCACAGGAAGTGCACAACACGAAGTGCAAGAGGAAACTAAAACCTTGGCCTTCTATCTTTAAAAGGAGGAAGCTTGAAAAAGGGTTCCATCAGCTTTATATGAAGCATGAAGCCCCAAGCCCACCTCCAAGATAATGGCATTGGAACCATGGCCCACAGAAGGTATGTTGGGACTTGTGGTCTGAACTTAGCTCAATTGTCTGCCAAAACAGAGAAATCAACATTCTCCATAGATTTTTTTTTTTTAAGATTTTATTTATTTAGGGGCGCCTGGGTGGCTCACCCGTTAAGCATCTGCCTTCGGCTCAGGTCATGATCCCAGGGTTCTGGGATCAAGCCCCGCATCGGGCCCCCTGCTCTGCAGGAAGCCTGCTTCTCCCTTTCCCGCTCCCCCTGCTTGTGTTCCCTCTCTGGCTGTGTCTCTCTCTGTCAAATAAATAAAAGACTTTATTTACTTATTTGACAGAGACAGAGAGAATGAGCATAAGCAGGGGGAGCAGCGGGCAGAGGGAGAGGGAGAAGTCGGGGAGCCTGATGTGGGGCTTGATCCCAGGACCCTGGGATCATGACTTGAGCCCAAAGGCAGATGCTTAATCGACTAAGCCACCCAGGTGTCCCTCTCCATAGAATTTTAACAGGACCCGGCACCACACAGAATAATAATACTTAGAAGGTTCATGATATAATCCAACATTGGTTGACATACAAGGAAACAGGAAAACCTCAATAGCCCACGGATGAAAGACACTAACCCCAAGATGTTGGGATTATTAGACAAAGACTTTCATTGTAGCTATTTTAACAGCATGCCCCATGAAATAAAGGTAAAGAGTCTTGAAATGAATGGAAAGATAGAAATTCTCAGCAGAAAATAAAAGCCATAAAAAAAGTCAAATGGAAATTTTAAAGCTGACGAATATGATAACTGAAACAAAAAGTTAATTAGAAGTCTGTCAATAACAGAATAGAGATAAGAGAGGAAAGAATCAGGAAACTTAAAAACAGATCAAAAGAAATTATCCAGCCTGAACAGCCAGGGAAAATAAGATTTAAAAAAAATGAAGAGGTCTTAGAAACCCATGGGACTCTAAAAAAGATCGAACATATATGGCATTGGAATTCTGGAAGAAAAGGAGACAGAGATCAATGCAGAAAGGATATTTGAACAAACAATGGCTGAAAGCTCAAATGCAGTGAAAAACATAAATTTAAAGATTTAAGGAGATCTGTGAATGTCAGACAGGATCAACTCAAAGACATCATAATCAAACTATTGAAAACCAAAGATAAATAAATCTTGAGAGCAGCCAGAGAATAACAAAGCTTGCATTCAGGAGAACAATCATTCAAAGAACTGCAGATTCCTCATCAGAAATCATGGAGGCCAGAAGATAGTAGAACTGTTTCAAGTGTTCAAAGAAAGAGCCGTCAACCCAGAACCCTCTATCCAGCAAAAACATCCATTAGCAGTGAAGGCGAAAGAAAGATATTCTCCAATGAAGGAAAACTTCCCTCCAGCATACCTGCCACCAGGCACCCCAAATTGTATGCTTTAAATGATTGAATTGTATGGTGTCTGAATCATGGCTTGATAGAACTTTCCTTTTTCAAATGGGACAAAAAGTCTTAGTTACATGTCCTTGGAAAGGAAGAGACATACTCTTAAATCTTGGATCAAAAAGCAATTAAAAAGGAAGTAACAAACTACTTGGCAACAAGAAGGGAAACACTGTCATAACAACACCGTTGGACGCAAGGAAAGTGTCCCTTCTTAAAGGTGTTTGGTATTAAAGAAGAAAAATTAAAAAAAAAAAATAAAGAAAGAAAAAATAAAGTTTGAGGATTGAGACTGTTGCATGTTCCTCAAAGCTTAACACCTTTTCCTATGGGACACACAAAAAAGTGGGCCCCTATGTATGTTTCATGCATTTTTAATGTTTAATTGCTTTTTTTAAAGATTTTATTTATTTGAGAGAGATCTTGAGCAGTGGGGGAGGGGCAGAGGGAGAGGGAGAAGCAGACGCCCCACTGAGCAGGGAGCCCTACTCGGGGCTCAATCCCAGGACCCTGAGACCATGACCTGAGCTGAAGGCAGACACTTAACCGACTGATCCACCCAGGCGCCCCTTAATGGTTAATTCTTAACAGAACATTCAAGAGTTGAAAAAATACTGAAACATTAAAAAGTAGGTCATTAAAACTCTCAAAACTATTTTAAGTTTAAATATTTTATTTATACCCCAAACAGAATTTGTTATAATTTACCTTCCTGGGTTTAATGGAAGCAAACTCATCAATAATACTTCCAAAATCTACTGAGTTTTTTGGAGTCCTCTTAAGGCTCTGAGCAGAAGTGAGTGCCTTACCTGCCTCACCCTGATCCTGGTCCCACCCGTAAACACATTTCCTAGCCTGCCTCACAGACACGTCCGGGTCAGACAGCCGATCTCTAGCCCGTGCAGCGTGGGATCAAGGATGGATATTACCCCCAGAGGAAGTAATGTAAAACTCTGTCATGCAGTCTTCCGCGCTGTTTCCCCATTTGCCAGGTGAGTGGCGAGGAACCCACAGAACTAGAGGAGGTGAAGCTGCAAGATGGAAGGAGCCTGGGTTCCTGAATCACCGAGTACAGGAGGGACGAGTTGCTGCCCCAGAGTGCCTTGGACCAGGAACATCACCCTGGGATGTTGTACAATCAAGGACTGACGTTCATTGTCTTAAACCATGAGCATTTTCGGCTTGCTTGTGTCACAGCAGTGGTGGGATTTACTTTATCCCGTGCATCTCAGGTCCAGGAATGAAAAAAGTTTTTCCAGTCTACATTTCCCAACCTACATTGTGGTTGTCCCTCTCCTGTAGCAGTTTTCAGCAATCGATAGGACAGATAGCCGCTGAGCACCTCACCCTTTGTGTCTACTGCATGTTTGCCAACAACAAATTCACACCCCACATGCCTTTGTCCCCTCGTGAAGCAGGGCAGACCCTGATGGGAAAGAGATGGCTCTCTCAGATGCAGGCAATTGGAACAGAGAGCTTAGGAAAGGAATGCTTACAGAGTATAGGAACACGCTATTGAGACAGAGTGGAGGCCCATGGCCACTCCAGTAAAGTCACCCATTGTACCTCCAGAGAGAGCAGCTAAGTTACCAGAATTCAGAGAGAGGTGGGGAGATCGGCTGCCTGCCGGGCTGTGACCAACACCACATCCAGAGTTAGGGATCCCACCCTGGCGCCAGGCTCTAGAAAGTCTTGAACCTAAACATACAAGTGAATTTATAAAAGACACACGAACATCCGGGACTCTAACCCCCAGGGTTGGCCCAGTGCAACCTGGAGCCTGTAACACCCTTCTGGCCCCAGAGAAACCTGGCTCCCAGATTACCCAGCGTGCTGACACAGCGGGAACTGGACCCAATGCCAGGGGTGGGGGTTGTGGCCTGTTGACACAGAAAACTGTCTTTGCATGGGCCTGTATGAAGGAAAGGAGCAGAAAAGCCACCTAAGTAACAAAAAGACTAATTAACTTGTTAAATTTTTCCCTCAGATAACTTGCATGCAATAGATTTTTGTGTAACACTTGTCTCCTAGTTGTATCAAACACCCACTTTCTTTCTTCATGTTCCATTTCACAGTTCTAGAGATAACAGACTAGCGTGCTCTAAGAATTGCAAAAGTCAACTGCAAAAGTCAATTTATCTTTAAACAATTCTTATTACATATCCATTACTACACACATGTATATGTGCACGTATACATAACATATATATATGAATTTGACATATCAGGCATGAAGCAAGCTACCAAAGTTGCTTAAAATGTGGTTAAAATCATGATGTAAGTGGTAACAACTTAGATCATAAAATTTAAACATTTTGTAATATTTTCTGTAACAAGGATAACTTGTGATATATGACCCCACCACAGCAGTGTATATATTGTGTAAAATGCATGACATTTCCAAATCTAAGTTTGCTTTAAGAATTGTACGGATTGCTGCCTCAACAGACAGTGGTTTCTCCAGATGGAGATAGTAGAACTATGTTTCAAGTGTTCAAGGAAAGTTGAATGAATGTGCATGGGGACAACACAAGCGTGTGCTGAGGGTGACACCCAGGAGGACCGAGGGGGGGGGGGCTTGCATCTGAGACGAGCGCATGGGGGTGGCGACGGCAGCAAGGACCCCAGAGGGGAGAGGCTTCTCAGAGCTACAATGATCCAAGAAAGGTGGTCTAATTTGGCATTACCACCCATATGAAACAAATTCTATGAGAATAATGATCATAACATATTTAGTGATTTTACGGGGAGATGTTAAAAACAATTTTACCATATAAATATGAAATACTTGAAGAATTCCACGTCTTTAAAATTCCTGCAAATATCACCACCCCAAAACAGATCATCCAGGCTCATGTAATAATAATACGTTGTCTTTGTTTTGCTGACTTTCATTTGTGTAAAAACACATTTCTC
>NW_027397117.1:468893-474676 GCF_003265705.2 Callorhinus ursinus
CTTGGGAGATGCCACCGAGAAATTCAGGAGGATGAGGGGGGAAGAGAGGGTGGGCGGACTGGTGGGTTTCAGTGGCGGAGGGTGGAGAGGAACGGGCTGCGGTTCAGACCCAGGTCCCCGCCATGAGGTTCACAAGGCAGGAGAGAAACCACAACCACTAAGGAAAGCACAAAAAGCCAGTGTTTCAGGGCAGGAGGAAGCAGAAAGTCTGAGACAAGGGTGGAAGGAGAGGAATGGGTGGGCAGGGCCTCAGCAGTGGAAGGAGCAAGGTTGAGGGATGCTTAGGGAATTCAAGGAAGGGGGAAGGAGACAAAGGGAAAAGTTGAGAGAGTGGGAGGGAGGAAGGGAGAGAGAAGGTGCAGGTAAGAGCAGCTCTCCCAATTTGGTGTTGAGGACAACCACAGGACAGGGTTGGGCAGCCTCAGGCATCCCAGGTGTGTTCAGCAGAGCTGCTCCACTGCCCTGGTCTCTCTGGGGGTTGGTCCCAGAGCACACAGAGCAGGAAGGCAGGGAGGAGAGGCGCCCTCTATGGATGGCACCCTGACATACTGCTGTTCCCCTACAGGTCTGCAGACTAAAGCCAGAACTGTAGCCAGGTGAGTGCTTGTCCTGCTTGGGAAACAGGAAGTCCCTTATGGGAAGAGCACAGGGCACCTATCACTCCGCTCTCCTGGTCCTTTCCCAGTGGGTGTCTCTTTTCTCAGAGCCACTTCCCTCCTCAGCTCCCAGCCTCGCCTCCCTCCCTCCCGCTGGAGCCCTCTTCCTCTCCACCCTCCACCCTCTCCTTCCCTCCAGCCCATCTTTTCGACTTCTTTCCTTCCCTCCAGCCCCTTTCCTCCCCTCTCTCCCTTCCGGCCTGGGCACCCTCCAGAAGACCTGAGATGGGTGGAGCTGCTGTTCACTCTCTAGTTTGTACCAACACCGCAGGGCAGACAAGACTTCACCCTTTCCAGGGCTCTTCCAACAAAGCAGCTTCTCCAGGACAATCCGCCTGCAATGGGTCCTTGGGACCTCTGCTGGCTACACGGCAAACTGCCTCTGGATCTTCCAGGAGGCCTCTAGAGAGCTTCAAATGAGAGCTCACCTCAGAGTGTCAGGGGGTCGCAGAGCCCCCACACAAAGAACCAGCCCCACACAGGTTTGAATTCTCTTCTGCTCAGCCTCTAACCCACTTTCCGCCCTCTCCTTCCTATACAGGGGATCCTTCCAAAACACTGAGGAGAAATATGAGAACATTGGGATTAAAAGTAAGTTCTTATGGCCATCACTCCCCCACCCTCCACCTTGGCCTATCCGCCCCCACACACTCCCTGCTCACACACGTGCCCCACCCATCCCTCCTGCCTGACCCTGGTCCTTACGCAGCAGATGACCTCACTGCTGGAGGCCCCTGCCCATTTCCCTACCCTGGCTGGCATGCCACCTGACCCCAGCACACCCTGATTTTTTTCTAGGACAACAAACAGGGCCCCGGCTGGAGCCCAAGCTGGAGCCCAAGGTGGAGCCCAAGGTGAGCATCTCAGACTAGGGCCTGAAGGAATTAAAGAGAAGTTTGGGGAAGGTGGGATGGAGGAAATAGAGGGACTGCTCACAGCCTCGGTGGAACCCTCAGGTGCTGGGTTACTGCTCTCAGGTGGGGACAGCTCCCCTTCCACTGTCTCACCCCCTTCTCCTTCCTTCTCACCAGGATGAAGCCCAGAACAACAGCGGCATCCTCTACGCCTCCCTCACTCTCTCCAGCTCCTCATCACTGGCAGCATCTCCCTGCATCCCTCCCAAGGAGAGGCCCCAGGAGGAGACCCTATACTCTCTCATAAAGGCCTGATGAGTGGGACTGAAGGATGACCTCCTTAGACTAAACTGCCCAGCGGGTCACAGCTTCTGATAATGACCCCGGCCAGACACAGAAGACTCAGAAGTCAGCAGGTGTGGAAGGCCACCAAGGACCGCAGAAAAACAGAGCCATCTGCTCCAACTCCCTCTCCGCCTTCCCAGCCCTTGCCCACAAGAATAAAAGTACCTAGAATTTGCCCCAAGGCATCTAAGGAGAAAACTGATGGCACCTTCCACTTCTGTCTTTTCCTTCTCACCAAAAGTGAACTATAATAAAGAGTTCACACCCGAGATCCCTCCCCCAGTCCTGGAGTTAGGTGACTGCCTTGAGGTGGGGAATAGTAAACCCAGAACGCTGGTAGCCAGCCCAGAACCCAGGGTCTGCCCCTCCTCTACCCATTCTCCTTCCCCTCCGATCATAACGAGCATGTGTCAAGTGCACCACCTCATTTAAGCATCTCCAAAAAGCTGAGCCGGGACTGGACGCACTCACCTGAGGTGTGACAAGACCACAATGGTTAGCGCTTTTCTCTAGGCCACGCACCTAGTAAGTGGCTGAGCCGGGGTCTCAACCCAGACCTGCCCTGCCCGACAGCCTTCTCCCAGGACTTGGGTGTCCCCACCTTCCCAGATCCCTATACTGTGCCGGCCTCCCGTGGAAACAGGGACGTGCTACAGGGAGCGGAGGGGAGGGAGGGAAGCCCAAGGGAAGCATGTGGTTAGAGACCAACTACGGAAAGCCATAACCTGTTTTATTAACACGGAAACTGCACAGCTGGGACTTCAGCCAGGTGACTTGTAGCCGATGAACAAGCCCCACACTTAGCAGCCTCTCAGGGACCCTCTGAGGGCCTCTCCCTGCTGCTGGCAGGGAAGGGAGTGAGAGAGCAGCAGGGAGGCAGGTGCACACAGCTATTCCTCGAAGAAGGCCAACGTGAACTCCCCAGGGTCATCTCCACACTGCGGCCCCTCCAGTTGCTCTGGCTCTTTTCCAACATCTTCCAGGAGTTGCTCCAGGTCCAGGTCACTGGAGATGTCATCATCAGGGGGGACACTTCCAGCCGCTGGAGGACACTTCCAGCCTTCTTTCCCCCCCAGGGGACAGACCCCGCGATGAGCTGGTGGGGTCAGGCCCTTGGGCACCATTCTAGCTTCTTTGTCCTTAGACAAGCTGGTTCCTGAGGCTTTCCTTTGAGGAGCTTTAAATTTTTTCTTAGGGCCTGGATGAAAAAGTGATGAAACTGAGAGTCCTATTAGGCCATCTGGCCTTACCTTTTACAAGTCAAACTCCTAAATTCCTATTTCCAAAAAAATCTCTGGGAAAGATGACTTTTCTCAATAGAAAGAAAATGGGCTTTGGAGTTAGAAAGACCTGGATTTAAGCCACGGATCTAGCCATATGCTAGTCCTGGGTCTTGAACAAATTTTAAACCCTTTGGGCCTTAGTCCTCTTATCTCTAAAATGGCAACTATCTAGTCATAGAGATATTGAAAGAATTAATGGGAACCAGCAAGAAGTATCTAGCCAGCTCACAGCAATACTCAATAAACGTCAGTTTCCCCCACTCCTCACCATCCTCCTGTTCTTGGATCAAATGACATCAATAACCATTATGTGCTACACTCTGCAATCTGAGAAACCTAATTTTTATTCTTTTTTTTTTTAAGATTTTATTCATTCATTCGAGAGAGAGAGAGACTGACAGAGAGCACAAGCAGGGGGAGAGGCAGAGGGTGAGGGAGCAGCAGACTCTGCACTGAGCTGGCAACCCGACATGGGGCTTAATCCCAGGACCTGGAGATCATGACCTGAGCCAAAGGCAGACACTTAACCTCTGAGCCACCTAGATGCCCCTAATTTTTATTCTTTTTAAAAATAATGAGAAGCTATAAAGTTAAAAAATGATCCAGGAAGGGGAGACACGGCCTTGAACCTTGTTTCCCATAGTTTTGCCCAGGCCCTGAGCCTTACCTGGCTGGTCAGGCTCCGATTTCCCATGCCTTTCTTTCCTTCCTGTTATGGGTACAGGAGAGGCTGCAGATTTATTTCCCAGAGCTCTCTTCATTGTCTTCTTTTGCAGGGTCACATCTTGTCCATCTGTTAGGCCTGTATCACGCCCACCCCCCAACCATGAAGGACATTTGTTTATTTCTCTCTAAATGACAGTTTGGCAAGGGTCCATGGACTCCCCACAGTTAGTCTCTGCCCTGCATCCTCTGCTCATTCTCAATCTAGTGAGTTTTCTCAGTTCCTTCCTTTTTCCCAAATATTTCTCTTTTTTTCTCTCTCCCTCCCTCTCCACCACCCCCCGGCCTTTTTTCGTTCTGGACCTTCTTCTTCTTATGTTTTTCCTCATAGCCTGCCTCCTCCAGGAAGTCATCCTTCTTGGCTAAGAATTTAAGACATTCATTCCACATTCAACCTAAGATTTTATAATCAGAACAGAGAAGCAAGGAGGCTACAGCTTCCCTGGTGACACTAGTAGGAATCTTGACCATTTTTGCAGAGTTTAGAGCTGAGAGTCAGTAAGATCCGGTGACCTGCAGACCCCTCCCACTGTCTGCTTCTGCTCTGCCTTAATGGCAGCACATACCTGTTCCCAGCTGGCTTGCTTACCTCTTGCCTTGGGTTTTTTGGTCTGAATTTTGGCTGGCTTGGGACTGGACAAAGTTGGGTCCTGAGAATGGGAGAGAAAAAAAAGAAAATACAAATGAAGTCATATAACTGTGTTTTTAATAGAGTGGGATGCTACAGAAATGATGGGTGGTTAGGGGAGTCACATTGGGTTCTGTAGCCTGATACTGTTTAAATCAATGATAACAAAGATAAAACTGTTCTCCTTTCCATTCTATTTGGTATTAGTCAGTACAAGGCTTTAAGCACAAGAGAAAGAAATAAAGTTAGGCCATGAACATGATTTAAAAAAAAACTGTTAAATTAAAAGTTAAACCAAAAAAAAAAAAAACCCAAAACAAAACAAAAAAAATAAAAGTTAAACCAATAACTAGACTCTTAGTGTTGATCACTTTATAGTGCATATAGATATTGAATTACAATGTTGTACCCTGAAACCTATATAATGTTACAGGCCAATTTTTCTTCAATAAGAAAATAATTTAAAAAAGTAAAAAAATCTGTATTTCAGGACTTCCAGTTTCCAGTTCTACATGTAAGGGTTTGGAAGTCATCACTCTGTTCTAACAACAAGTAAAAAAGCTGAACAGACTGAAAAATCAACAACTCTTTTTGTTTTGATCAAAGAGGGAAGGACACAGGGCCACCAACCCTGAAGAGACAGAGAGGCAAATGCAGGAAGTCATAACTTACCAGAGCACAGACTCAGAAGCAGAAGAACCAGTCCTTCTCACAAGAACCAGTTCCAGGGCAGGAAAACCTCAACAGTACTAAATAAATTGTTCAATGCAGACAAGTCTGGGAGTTAAAAACTCCAGTGGTGCCCAGTCTTATAGGTGCTCCCAGACTTTTGTGAGTTTGACCTCCAGGAATCTGACCAGGTTTTCACAGAAAATATCAGAGAAAAATCCCTTCATGCTTCCAGCAGGAGGAGCAGGAAAGGAACCACTTTGAAATATACCAGAGCACTCTATCCTTCTGACAAAGGCCTGCTCTCAGGAGAAACTAGTTAACCACAGCCTAATCTACCAGGATATTATCAGAGCCTGACTGTCCAGAGGGAAGAGAAATATTTAACCCCAGCCCACTGTAACCATCCTGTCCCACCTAATCGGGGGTGTGTGTGTGTGTGTGTGTGTGTGTGTGTGTGCGCGCGCGCGCGTGTGTGTGTGCGTGTGTGTGTGTGTGTGTGAGAAACACTAAGAAACACTTTGAAGTTCACAGGCCGGTGTGTGTGTGTGTGTGTGTGTGTGTGTGTGTGTGTGTGTAACACTAAGAAACACTTTGAAGTTCACAGTCTGGTGTGTGTGTGTGT